>NW_022991824.1:20000-95909 GCF_902827175.1 Gymnodraco acuticeps
TGTCTTGCCTTTAAAGGAATGAAAGCGTCTCAGTGGCTTCAAAACAAATATGATCCTTTGATTATTGAAATTCACGAGTGATGATAACTGCTGTTTGTTTAACATAAGATGGAATTTACTAAGGAAGGATCTGGAATATGTCTTCATCTTCGTGCAAAGCTATGTGTGGCAGAGGAAGTGGGTCGAAACCCCAAAACTGTCAGCTAAGTTTTACTCACAAATGTCTGACTGTGACTTTGTTTGACAGCAAAAACTGGAGAAAACAACCCCTAAGAAAACTCAAATAGGTCTGTAAGTATATCAACAATACACAATTAATGTTCCTTCTGAAACCTTCTACAATCAGCTGATAGTTGGCAGACGCTCTGTCCCTGATCCGTCTGACTGTAAAGTTCACCATCCGAGTCCTCAATATTTCACATTGGGATGCATTTATACATTCAAAAAGGCAAATAGGTACACGGATGGAGACGGTGTGGATGGGCCAAAAACAGACATAAAGATTGAAGTCAGTGTTGTTTTACTCTTAATTCCTTTTAAAGTAGAGGAGGGGGTTAGGGTTAGGGTTTGTACTGTCGTTGAACTTGCTCCGCAGCATCCGGAAACATCGGGAAAGTCATCAAAACGGAGTCATTTACCGGCAGCGGCAGTTCATCTGACTGAATAGGAGCTGGATTACTCTCCAAATAGAGACCCACAATACAGGATGGACCCTCGCTGACTAATCAGACGAGTGGAGGAGGAAACAAGTCAGCAGATAAACTGAACACTCAGATACAAACAGAGAGAAACCAGCAGCACCCCTAACGTCAGGATGTTGGTCAAAACCATTATTGTGTCCCTCAGCACTAAATGCTGACACACACACATAAACATACTGATTGTGTGTTTTCTTAAAAGTAAAAAGGCTACAAAGATAGATGAACTGAACCGTAAAGTTTATTTTTCTGAACACTTCTCCGGTGTCTGAGGTGGTAAAAATCAAGAGGAACGTTAACAACAAGATATTGTTTATTATTATCATGGTCAAACAAAAAAATACACTTTTCTGGTTTCTTTTAGTATGTTGGATATCATTCTCATGTTTGCATGACAAGAAGCCAGTTGGCTGCTTATGTAAGCATACAGACTGGGAACATGGGGGAACATATACAGGGGATTTCCCTGAAGCACCCCAAAACTTCTTGATGACAAGTTACATTTTGTTTGGTTGAATCCGTTTAAAACCCAAGAAAAGAAAATAGGAAGTGTCTGCAGCAGGTCTGTGAGACTAGTAACACACGAGGCCAGCAGCATCAGACATTTTGCTGAAATGTCAACAAATGGTATGTTTTGGATTTATGTTTTGGCGAGTCTGTGAATCATTTTACGGCAGGTCAAATCACATGTAGTCATTACGTATTTACCTCTGAAAGCCCCACACATATAATATTCATATTTTCATTTTGTTAAACATTAGCCATCCGTGTGTAAATGCCTAAAAAGGTTATGGACACACATGTAATTACGCTACTGTTCAGTAGAGTAACACACACACACACACACACACACACACACACACACACACACACACACCACACACACACACACACACACACACACACACCACACACACACACACACACACACACACACACACACACACACACACACACACACACACACACACACACACACACACACACACACACACACACACACACCATGTATACATCACTTCAGGGGACAATACATTGACTTAAATGCATTTCCTGGAGACTTATCCTAACCTTAACCATAACCAACACATGCCTAACCCTAATCCTAAACCTAACCAAGTCTTCACCCTAAAATGAATGATTCCCCTTATGGGGACCTCCATTTTGTCCCCATAAGGGAGGCGAGTCCCCACACGTGACTGTGTAGACAGATTTAGGTCCCCACAAGTATAGTAATGCTAGGCCACACACACACACACACTCACACACACACACACACACACACACACACACACACACACACACACACACACACCACACACACACACACACACACACACACACACACACACACACACACACACACACACACACACACACACACACACACACACACACACACACCACACACACACACACAGAACTATTGATTTAACGACATTCATTCCTCCTTCGTCATAACTCTAAACTAAATCATTATGAAAACCTTGGATTTCCGTGTAAACAAACTCAACTTAACTTCACATGCACTGTTTGTCTCCTTGCTGTCTAACAATGGTGTTGAATGTTTCCAGCCTCTTTACTCCTTCTCTGCACCTGAATCCCTTCATTAGCCTCACCTGTGCCCCTCCACCTGGTCATCAGGGGGAGGTGTTAAACTCCTGATATTAGGTTCAGTCTTTGTTTGCTCCTTGCTTTTTTTCAAATAATATAATCATATTTGCCCTGGCTGCGTCAACCTTGAGAAACAGGTATTTTTTAAAGATGGTGTTGTTTGAGTCGACCTGCTCCACTATTAGTGAGACCTGGTGGATGACATATTTGTCTTATCTAAGTTATTACTGTGTGTGTAAATATATATATATATATATATATATATATATATACACTCTATGGTGACGAGATACAAATATATTTGTTAAGTCGACAATCAATCAGAACAAAAAGCACCTGTGATATAATACATCATTTTAAAAGTTGATCATTAGCTTTGCAGTTTAACAAATGTAGTGTTAAAAAGGAAATACTCAGGTAAAGGACAGGTTTGTCAACATTGTAATTATGTGAAGTACTTCTGGGTTTTTTCCATCGCTGATAAGTGGGAGAATTCACTGATTCTAAATAAATTGCACACCATCGCCTCGTCAGCACTCTAGATATTCACCCTGCAACGATAAGCAATTTATAACCTTCTCCAATCACTACGTGGCTTTGTGCCAAACTGTGTTTCTTCATTTCATGTCTGTCTGTTAACTAACATCTCATCTGTAAACAACAATAAATCCTCCTTCAAAATAATTACTTTTAAATCCTTTCTTTCCACCAAACATGCAACATAGATTTCCAAAACAGCAATTACTATGTAATACACACACACACACACACACACACACACACACACACACACACACACACACACACACACACACACACACACACACACACACACACACACACACACACACACACACACACACACACACACACACACACACACACACACACACACACACCATCTTTTATCAGCGGGAGGGGAGCTCAGAGAGATTAAAATGTATTGCACATGGGAGATAACACACACACTAACATGTACAGACCACACACTGCGTAGACAGGGGATAACACACACACGACACATATTCATGTACACACACACACACACACACACACACACACACACACACACACACACACACACACACACACACACACACACACACACACACACACACACACACACCACACACACACACACACACACACACACACACACACACACACACACACACACACATCAAAAGCTCCTGGCTGGGATCACTGCTGCCCTCTCCTCCCTCCTCTTGACCTCTGACCTTCCTCTCTTCATTCTCTGTCTCTCCGTCTCTGTCTTTCATCTTCCTCACACTCGTTTCTCTCTCAGTCTGAAGCCGCTCGCCACGTTTTCTACATTTGTCTTTTCTATAGTGTTGCAAGATCAAATGGAAATATTTGCACTCCTTTCTGGAGCTGCACAAATATACCCACACCTCCAGAGACACTATGTAACCAATTGGAAGCAAATCCAAATATTTCATACTGTAAATGCACATTTTCCTCTATTTTCCTCAATATATATCTCTCTACTATAACTGCGCATCTGTGCCACTTCACATTCTCATTTACTGCACATACATTTGATTCAGTTGTCATATACTTATACTTTTTTTTGTATATTTATATATTGTACACGTATATTTTTACATTTTCTATATTGTATTATATATAAAAAAATGTAAATAAATATGCTAATCGTTTAATTTCCTCCGTCTAGGGCAGGGGTTCAGGGGTCTCAAACTCACATACACAGTGGGCCAAAATAACAAAATCAGTACTAGTCGAGGGCCGGACTGGTTCAATGTTTATTGCAAAACCTATTGAAATGAACTTATTGCACATATTAAACCTGGAACTAACAAAGCTTAAAGTATTGCCTATAAAAACAACATTAAACATTAAATAATCAGTTGCATTCATTTCTTATGGCTCTATCTGCAGCTTTTCCAGAGTCATTTCTTATGATTACATTTTTCCACAGGCCAACAACCGCTTCAAAAAAACTATTTCCCTCAAAGAACAAACCAAACATGCCCTGTTGTCGTGAGAGAGAAAGTGCAGAAGGAAACATCTATTAAACTCAGTTTGCTGCTCTGTGATGCTAGTTCAAGCAGATACTTGGCATCTCATCTTGGGTGCAAGTTCATCAATGTTTGGGCTCAGGCTCTGAGCTGAGGAGACCCTCAGGATTGAGTGAAGGTGTGCGTGCAATATACCGGCGGGCCAGATCTAATAGTAATTAAACATTATCCTGTGGGCTGAAATTAAATCCACCAAGGGCCTGATTTGGCCCCCGGGCCTTGAGTTTTCAAATTTGACCGGTCCTGTTTTAACTGCTATTACATTAACACAAAAACCATTAATCATCACCAAATTTCATTTAACACCCTTTCAAACTGTAAATATTGTATCAGAGTACTGGTATACATGAACAACTGCAGTAAATATACAAGGAATAGACACTGAACATGTATTATTATAATATTATTATTATATCCATGTGGGGGGATGGGCACATAAGAGCGGGAAATGTGTCAAATTGTTCTGTGTGTGCGTGTGTTTGTGAGTGCCAAGTGTGATTCACATGGGGGGATTGGGCACATAAGGGGGGGGGGCACATCTAGAGTGTGTGTGTGTGTGTGTGTGTGTGTGTGTGTGTGTGTGGCCTAGCATTACTATACTTGTGGGGACCTAAATCTGTTTGCACAGTCACGTGTGGGGACTCGCCTCCCTTATGGGGACAAATTGGAGGTCCCCATAAGGGGTATCATTAATTTTAGGGTGAAGACTTGGTTAGGTTTAGGATTATGGTTAGGGTTAGGGTAAGGGTTAGGGTTAGGGTTAGGGTTAGGCATGTGTTGGTTATGGTTAAGGTTAGGATAAGTCTCCAAGAAATGCATGTACGTGTGTGTGTGTGTGTGTGTATGTGTGTGTGTGTGAGTGAGTGGGTGTTTGTGTGTGTGTTTTATCTGATCCGGATGGTTACTAATTCATTTTCTTTATGGCGGTCATTTTTGACCGGGAACACCATGGGTGTTACAAAGTTGACTAAATCATCCAAAATTCAATGAAAGTGGTGATCAGCACTTTAATATGTTCAAATGTCTACTGTGAAGGATATCATAAAGCCTTAATGCAATCAAATGTAAAACAAAAAAGTTATGATTGATGAAAGTAGTAAAGCGGTCAGATTTGACCCGAACACAACAGGAGGGTTAAACCTTTCAAAAATGTGACGTTTCACTGTAGTGCAAGAACAGTTTGTGCTCCTACTCGCTGCACACAAAGGGAGGCCCACACTGACAAGTTCAACTCATAATGAAAGGTGATTTAATTAAATAAAGAACAATGTAATCCCTTGTATATACATTCATCTGGTATTGGTTAAAGGTTTCCAATGAAAACATGTGTAGCCAACATGACAAGGACAAAGAGTTGCTTTATTTTAAATTATACTTTATTTCATATAAAAACAAAACAATAAACAAATAAATTAGATATTTCTAAAATAATTCTCTTGAGGAAATGTTTAAGAACGCTGTGATTGTTTACAGTTTGTATCTGGGAGGAGAGCAGATAACTGGAATGTAAAGATGCAGATGTGTCCGGACACTTTGTGGTTATGCATGTGAAGAGCTTCATTCCAAAAGGAGACACCAGATGATTGACAGCATTGAAAAAAACAAGAAATGAGGAGAGAAGAGGCACAAATCCTTCATAGATGAAATGGTTGACTTCACAGACAGGACGGTGATTAGATCAAGAAACGGGACCAGAGGAAAAACAGCTTGGGTGTAAAACAGCCACATTTCAAACCACAATCATTACAGTGTGTTTGGTCAATTCAAACAATGTTATCTCTTTTGTTAAAATCTCTTTCTCTCATTTTGTCTCAAGGTTCAGATTTCGGTGTCTTGGCTGTCTTACCCGCAGCTGGTCCTGGTGGCAAATCTGAATTAAAATGTGTGTAATTTTAAAAGATGGTGGGCTGCTGTGGGGATAAAGATAGGGGCGTTTTAGGACAGAAGAGGAGACATTACCATAATAAGAGCCTCTTCATTTGCACACAAGCCCCAGCTATCCCCACACCACCTCCACCCAACAAAAAAAAAGCTCCCTCTGGTCCGCAGTCACACCCATTAATCCTGCAAAGCCTTCATTGTCCGCGCAGGCTGCGGACCTGAAGACCCCTCGCCAGCAGATTGGGAGGGTGAAGGGTTACCACCAGACAAAGGAGGCTCCCTCCCCCTTCTCCTCTATTTGAAATCAATCACACTGGCTTTCACATTCAGTTCCCCCCCCACCCCTCCTCCTCCTTTAGACAGTGACAGTGGATTTGGGCTGAATCGCTGGTCCTCTTTTCAGGGTCTGGACACACTGTCTGTGACAATGGGAGCTGTTGTTGGAGGAAGCACCACGTGATGTTGTCTCACAGTTTACGTGATTGTTCAATGATGTTGATGACCTTGGAGAACTTTTTTTAAACGATGCATTCGAACATTTTTGGTGGTTTTCCTCCAACAACAGCAACAAGAAATGACAATCCTTCTGGTATTCGACCACTGATGGCTGAAGTCAAAACAATTTACGGCAAAATGACAAATACAGGGTTTCATTCCAAAACGTAACAATCTTTTAAAGACTCAATCCATCGTGTTTGACCACACATATTTGAGGTTTGAGCTGTCCAAATATTGGTCGTTCTTCTGCACATTTGCTGAAGTAAAGCCAGTTTTAACAGCGTCAGATATTCTGGATTTTGGGGGTGACTCCAATGTTTGAATTTATGGGATAATTGGGTAATTTATTTTTTCTGAATTGAATATTTTGGAATGAAACAAGACAGCTGAGACAGGTTTGGCACTTGATTACAATTCCTCTCTCCTTTCGCCCTCCAATAACCTTCATTTTTTGTGTCATCAAAATAATTTATAAAAGGCAATCGTCTTTTTTCTGCTGTTGATATTTACATACAATATTTTAATATTCTAATATATTCACAGGAAATCGTAAATTCAGGCACTTTGCTGCCGCTACAGCAACTTCTTAGCACAAGAGATCCTGAGATTTAAGACTGTTTTTTCTTTTTAAATAAGCAACACAAAAGTAAAATAATCTTATATAGAGAGATTTATATTTAACAATCACTTTCTTCTTTTTTTACCGTAGCAAAATAAATCTTTTTTTTGTTTGATAAAAATGTCTTTACCACCGAGCTTTCTCGCCTGGTTTTGGGTTGTGTGAGGAGGTCATTGTTCGTCACCTCTCTGAGCGAAACTTGAAAGAAAGCATTTCGAGGCGATTTTGTCTTCTTCTGTGGTGTTTAGTGCCGCAGTTTTCCAACGATAACAACTGTTCTTGTGCACAGTGCCAGAGCTGATAGTCCAAAGTACCACGTTTTGTTTGTCCTCTTTCTTTGCCCTCAATGAAACGTGTTCCTTCATCTTGTAATGACGCCTCAGTGCTCCGCGTACATGTTTCTTTATGTGTGATGAGGCTCGTCTATATCTAAAGGCTTAATCTGGTGCCCTAATGGAGGTCCAAGGAAAACTTCATGAATATAAACTTTAACTTAACTTAGCTGAGGACCTCCAATATGGCCGCCAGGGGATGTGTTGTAGTGTTCATGTCTTTGTGTGTGTGGGTGAGTTTATGTGAGTGTCTTCTTCATGTCTATCCGGTTGCGCACGTCTTGGTATCCCAGGAGGCAGGGGTCGGTGGGCAAGGCATCATGGGTAAAAACAGAGTCGTTGTCAGAGGAGCAGGAGCTGGACGTGTCCTCGCACGACGGGGAATACTGCTCGAAGGGCGTCGACAGGTCCAAGTACTGAGAGAGGAAAGCATGGTCGGACTTTAGAGACATGTTGGTGAACAGAGGAGAAGCAGCTGTGTTTGTAGAAATGAACAGGAAACAGCTTCTCAAAGGCGTTTCATTTCATGCTTAGTTGCTACATGAATAGTTGAATCATCTGCATGCTGCTCTGAAATGTTAACAATCTGAACAACGCGGCAAAACACTTTATTTTTCTCTCGTAATGAAGACATCTGGACAGCAGATTGCTTAAGAGAGGATGTGTGTGCAACTTCACGAGTTCATATATGAGCCTGTGAGTTTTAGTTTCATAGGAGGGTATAGGTATAGAGTATTATGTCACTCACCTCATCAGAGATGGACAGCAGCACTTTGTCCAGCTCCTCCACCAGCTGTTTGAAGGTCGGCCTCTGGGTGGGAACCGCATGCCAGCACTCTCGCATCATCATGTAGCTTCAGAGGAGAAAAACAACAACAGAAATGAGTTATACAATCTACAAATGTAGTCTCTAAGGGCCCTTAAAATGTGCTTCTTTGAGTCCAATAAATGACAAGCTTTGATGAGCAAATGCTTGGGTAAGGGTGGAGCTCATGAAATGGTATGTAAACAGTTTTTTAAGCCATTTGTACTGATGTGAACTCCACTCCCTGGCTGCTGTGAGCAAAACAACATCTCACATGAACAAACATCAGAAAGTCGAGTTCCTGCTTACAGCTCATGTGTGCAGTTGGAGGGTTTGTCCATGCGATGTCCTTCCTTCAGCAGCTTGAAGAGTTCCTCGACGGGGATACCGGGGTACGGAGAGCCACCTAGCGTGAAGATCTCCCACATTAACACGCCAAAAGACCACCTGAGCACAAACAGGAGGAAAAACAGTGTTTAAAATCAGGACCCAAGCTCAGACATCATTTGAAGACAACTTTGATGATTTGATGAGTACATTTCGATGAGGTTTGACAAGACAAATACGTCAGGAAAAGTAATTGTCTTTCCATAAAGCAGTTCATTTTGTGTGTGTCAGAAATGGACTTACACGTCGCTCTGGTGTGTGTAAACTCTGTCAAACAAAGCCTCGGGTGCCATCCATTTCACCGGCAGACGTCCCTGTAAAACACATGTACATGTTAAAACCAGACCACAACAACTCTGACTTATTGCTTTTCTGTCTCACTGTTAAAAAAAAATGTTTTCCTCTCACAATCCTTCCCCTCCTCCCTCCTTGTCTCCCCTCTTTCTCTTATTAAGTCTCATTACGCTTGCTGCCAATCAGAGGAAAACATCAGACATCTGTCTTTAGGGACATTAAAGCTTGAAAGGAACCCTTTTTTATTGCATGCTTTTTAAATGTGTTATCCCAAACAGCATGCTTCAAACCTTTTCCCTTTAGCAATGCACACAAATAAAATGTATTTGTTCCAATAACAATAATATGATATTACAAGAGAGTCATTTAGCTGTACTCTTCCTCTCACGACTGGAAATCAAAACATTTTTACTGGAAAGCTACAGGAGTGAAGAAGTCAATCCAGTCCTGAAAACCTCACTCACGTTGGTGGTTTTCTTGTAGTAGTCAATCTGGTGGACTCCTCTGGCCAGGCCGAAGTCAGCGATCTTCATCACGTTGTCCTCCGTCACCAGAACGTTTCTGGCTGCCAGATCTCTGTGGATGCACTGCGGGGAGAGAAGAGAGAGAATGAACACAAACCCTTAAAAAAGAGCTTACGGCCAACTGCTGGGTCTCAGATTATAAGATTAGCATTTAGTTTAAACGGTGCTGCTTAATGGGCTCAGAGATTTAATTTCTGCTTTGGAAAGTCGTTTGCGTTAAACTTGTTTACAAATGTCTACATTTTAAGTCCTATCAGACCAAGAACTCTTCTTCATTATGGAGGCGTTTACATTCATATGTTGTTTGAGACCGGTGACACGACATGTTCTCGTCTGCGGTTTCGGGAAGTCGTGTAAAAACATGGAGGTATGGGAGCTAGGAATGATTCATTGCAGTTTTTCTCCCAAAATGAAAAGACTCAGCAGTAAAGTCAACACGCAGCGCCTCATTTTAGTGAACGCTTCAAAATTAAAATGTCTTTATATAGAAACCCGTCAGTTTGAAATAAAAACAAACCTTCTCGGAGAAGGAAAAAAGAACGGCTCTGTTTGCCCACATTGAATGGATGTCATTAAGTTTATTTTGGTTTTCATTCGAAATAGACGTGGGATTTGTGGGGACGAGCGAAATAAGCCAGTCTCGGTTTGTGGGTCTCCCCATAATGGAGGGTTAGTTTCAGTCTCCTGCATTCTTAGGAGGCCGTAGAGCCAGAAACCCGATGCCTGCACCCAGACGACGGCTCTGCTGCTGTTTGCTAACAGATTTATGGCAGCGCTAAAAAGGACAAAGCACTGAGACTGAGGGACGGACAGATGGATGGAGAAGAGTAAACAGGACAGATTTTCTGTTCAGGAATGCCTGTCTGAGACACCGGCTGGCACACAAAGAGACGTGTTGATAAGAAACACACAGACAGAGTGCATGCTGGGAAAATGAAAGGAATAGAAACATGGGGGGTTGGGATAGAAAGAAAAGAAAGAAAGAGGGGGGGGGGGGGGGGGGGGGAGAATAGTGGGGATATCCATCTGAAGGCCAAGTGCGCAAATCACAGAGGAACATGAACTCAACCCTAATCCCAAATCAAACGATTGGAAATGAAAGGCTCTTTAGGACGTGTGCAGCTCATTCATTTTACTATCCTGCTTTTGTGTGCCTTCAAATCTTTTGTTTGTTTGTTGTATTTGTCAGGATTTTACATTTAATCCTCATAACAATCCTGAGAAGGTTTTTTTTTAATCGTCAGTCAAAATGGCTGTATTTTAACTTGTTGCTGGTCAATCAATCGTATCGCTGTCACTAAATCTTGGTTTCCTGACACGCAGAAATGTATAACTGAACCACCTAAATGAAAGGGTTTGAACCATTTGCTCTTTGCTTATAGAAAAGAACGGAGAGAAGATTTACAGCCACCATGTAACTGCTTTTTCTACTTCAAGTTATTTCCTCATGAAATGTAATCTATTGTGTTTTTAAATGTTTTACATCATGTATGAGAGTTTTTCACTCTGTGGCTATAAGTAGGGTTTTATTGTCTCATGCTTTTCCATTTTTGTTTTTGTCCTATCGGTTTTGTCTACATTTATTTAGAGGCGTGTGGCGCAGTGGATAGAGTGTTGGTGTTCAGATCAAGGTGAGCACAGGTTCAAACCCCACTGCAGTCAGCATGTCGTTGTGTCCCTGGAAAGGACACTCCATCCCAAATTGCTCCTGTGGGGATTGCCCACTGTATTGAGTATGTAAGTTGCTTTGGATGAAAGTGTCTAACATGTAATGTAATTTATGATGATTTTAAATGTGCTATATAAATAAAGTTGGATTGCATTGGTTGGATGAAAAGTGAGCGTACCCTTTTTGACGCCAGGTACTCCATCCCTCGGGCCACCTGGTAGGCGCAGGACAGCAGGTCTTTGAAGGTGAGCTGCTCTTCAGGCACCTTGGTCACATCAAAGGTGTAGTCCATGCCCGGGGGTCTCCTCGCCCGCAGGTACTCCCTCAGACTGCCTTTAGAGGCGTACTCCACCAGCACATACAGAGGGCCTGAGGGGGGAAACACACACAGGATGAAAGTTGTTTCTATTGTTGGTCTGGCCTGGAGGTATGGGACCACCATCGTTGAAACACTTACTAAATTAGTTGAGATTTCAAATAACAAGGAGCCTTTGTTGAAGGACAGTCCGATTAAGTTTATTCATAGCTTCCCTATGATACTGTTTTTCATCAATATATCACAGGTCTCAGATATATACAAAACATGTCTCTGAAGTGTTTGGCTCCAAATACCAAACAGATCATTGCAGCATCCCATAATCCCCTCTGTTTCAGCCCTGTTTCCAAAGTGCTGATTCTCTGTCTGTTACTTTAGATGAAAATAAGGAGCCCCTCCCCACGCCCCTCTGAGAGATATTTGGTTACAAAGAACTCAATGGTGCTCTAGGAGGAGATTCAGGTGATAGAGGGGGGGGGGGGTTACCTTGGTTGCTGATTGGCTAATGGTTACACAAGCCACAACATCGTTATGACATCATAAAGTGGCCAAAATCTGATCAGCTCATTTTCAGACAGGTTTTTATAGAAATGGATCAGGACAAAAAGAGAGAGAATCTTTGTTCCTGAATCTTTCAGAGTCTCTTTACACAGAGGGGACACATGTTGATGCAGAAGAGACATGAAGAAGAGGGGACACATGTTGATGTAGAAGAGACATGAAGAAGAGTGGACACATGTTGATGCAGAAGAGACATGAAGAAGAGGGGACACATGTTGATGTAGAAAAGACATGAAGAAGAGGGGACACATGTTGATGTAGAAGAGACATGAAGAAGACGGGACACATGTTGATGCAGAAGAGACATGAAGAAGAGGGGACACATGTTGATGTAGAAGAGACATGAAGAAGAGTGGACACATGTTGATGTAGAAGAGACATGAAGAAGAGGGGACACATGTTGATGTAGAAGAGACATGAAGAAGAGGGGACACATGTTGATGTAGAAGAGACATGAAGAAGAGGGGACACATGTTGATGTAGAGGATATATGAAGAAGAGGGGACACATGTTGATATAGAAGAGATATGAAGAAGAGGGGACACATGTTGATGTAGAAGAGACATGAAGAAGAGGGGACACATGTTGATGTAGAGGAGACATGAAGAAGAGGGGACACATGTTGATGTAGAGGAGACATGAAGAAGAGGGGACACATGTTGATGTAGAAGAGACATGAAGAAGAGGGGACACATGTTGATGTAGAAGAGACATGAAGAAGAGGGGACACATGTTGATGTAGAAGAGACATGAAGAAGAGGGGATACATGTTGATGTAGAAGAGACATGAAGAAGAGGGGACACATGTTGATGTAGAGGAGACATGAAGAAGAGGGGACACATGTTGATGTAGAAGAGACATGAAGAAGAGGGGACACATGTTGATGTAGAAGAGACATGAAGAAGAGGGGACACATGTTGATGTAGAAGAGACATGAAGAAGAGGGGACACATGTTGATGTAGAAGAGACATGAAGAAGAGGGGACACATGTTGATGTAGAGGATATATGAAGAAGAGGGGACACATGTTGATGTAGAAGAGACATGAAGAAGAGGGGACACATGTTGATGTAGAGGAGACATGAAGAAGAGGGGACACATGTTGATATAGAAGAGATATGAAGAAGAGGGGACACATGTTGATGTAGAAGAGACATGAAGAAGAGGGGATACATGTTGATGTAGAAGAGACATGAAGAAGAGGGGACACATGTTGATGTAGAGGAGACATGAAGAAGAGGGGACACATGTTGATGTAGAGGAGACATGAAGAAGAGGGGACACATGTTGATGTAGAGGAGACATGAAGAAGAGGGGACACATGTTGATGTAGAAGAGACATGAAGAAGAGGATTTTGCATAATAGGTGACCTTAAGACACTCACCATCCTGTGTGCAGACTCCAAGCAGATTGATGATGTTCTTGTGTTTGTCCATCACCTTCATCAGCTCCATCTCCGAGATCAGATCTGCAAGGTCTTTGTCGGTGGCGTCGTCTTTAGGAAAAAACATACTTTATTTAGAAAACAAAGCAGAATAAAGCGAATCTTTCGAGGTATTGTTGACTCTCTCTCATATCTTCTTACCTTTGAGCATCTTAACCGCCACAGTTGAGGCGGGATCCGGAGAGTCCTTGTTGATGCCGTAAGCATCGGCTCTGACCACCTGACCAAAGCAGCCTTCTCCTAGAGGTTTACCCAACGTTAAACTAGAGAGAGAAAGAGCGAAAGTTAGCAAAAATAAGTTTGTCCAAATGAAAACTGTACAAATCCATAATTTGGGGCTCTGGTTCCTTAAAACATAGGTTGGGTTGAGCCAAAAATGGGCTGCGGGCTCATTTCTTTTTAGGTCTTTTTAGAGCAACAATGTTTAAATGACTCCCAGAAGCCAGACTAAACTCAGGGTAGAAATACTCTCTATTTGCAGCAACTTTAAAGTAAACTATGTCAACACATCTCTTTTTTTACAATCATTTCAAACGTAAGAGTTTAATGTCTTTGCAGATGAGGACAGAAATGACTTTCAGATAACTTACTTCTCTCTGGGGAACTCCCAGACGGGGTCGTAGGGCAACTCAAACTCCATGACTCCAGCGAGCATCGGAGAGCAGCTGGACGAGAGGCGAGCGACCCTCATCAGAGACGCACTGGACTTCCCCGATGAGTTAGAGTCCACCGAGTACTGAAGGCAGAAATACAGAAGCAGTTTAGCTATCTGGAACTTAGAAGAATGTTTCAAGTGTGGCAAATCTGAAGAGCTGTGGAAGACCCTTCGAGGATACTTTAAAGCAAATCCTAAGCATTAAGTTAAAGTCCACAACTTTTCCAGAGTTAAAGAAGACATACTTTAGGTTCCCATCATCTTTTATTCTTTATTAGGATCCCCTTGAGCACTAGCATGAGCATTGGCTATTCTTCCTGGGGTCCTCACACACACATACATAAACATACATAAAACAAAAACAAAAAAAACAGCTCATAATTTCATGCAACTTACAGTGCTATATGAAGTGAAAACTAAAATGGTCATCCAGTTTTAACCATCATAAATACAAATAATTGTACATAATAATACATACCTACCCGCAGGCACAGTTCAATTATACTTTATAATACTGAGATAATTTTTTAGCAACCTTTTGAAATGTACTTGAGACTTTTCCTGAATGATATGGACCGGTAAAGAGTTCCAGCTGACCATGGCTCTGTACATGACTGTTTTCTGTCCCATAATGCATAGCTTCGTACCTGTCTGCGAAGAGGAAACTTGGAGAGCTTCTGGACGGGAAGTGCGTCAAACGGCTCCCTTCTGGGGTGAACCTGCATTCGACACAACACCACGATGACGATGGCCATGATGAGAGCCAGGAAACCACAGGCGTAGATGATGATGTCGGTGTACTTGGTCTCCATGGTGTCCAGAGCGTCTGCTGCTTCCTCCTCTGTAGGAAGAGGGGGACAAGTTTAACAAAAACATTTCTTCGCCTATTCAGTTTTCCAACACTCATGGAATATCTTGCTGCCAATTGAGAGGTGGTCAGCTTTTGTTTATTAAAGTCAAAGTCAACTTTAGTGTCAATCTTTCAGTTTGTGTGTACAGATAGAGAGATCGAAATTCCGTTCCCCACAATCCCGAATACAATAACAAAGATATATAAAAATATGTATATACCTATATATATATACACACAATCAACAGACACATTTAGACCACATTGCAATACTTTTTTGAAAAAGCAACAGGGAAAATAATCAAGCAATAAAGTGCGTTCTTTTCCTTTCACTACTGAATCTCGTAGGTTTTAATATGTTCTTTACCTGAAAGGACGACGAGCCAGGCGGACTGGTGAGCGAATCCAATTGAATTTCCAGCCAGACACGTGTATTCTCCTGCATCCTCCATGGTGACTTTAGCCAGGTAGAGCACCTCCACCTCGGACATGTTCAGACTGCCGGTCTGCACAACACATGAAGAAAAGAGACACAAAACAGTGAGTACAATACAATACAGAGGGGCTTTATTGGCATGACCACATTTTAAACATAGTATTGCCTAGTATAGTATAGCATTCCGCACAAGGCGTTATTACAGAACAAAACAAAAAGAAACAATACGTGTGGTACAACAGCATAACACAAAACATACTGTATATGCCAACGACGTGCAAAAGAAAGAAATATATATAAGAATTGTGTGTGAGTAAGATAAAATAAGATAAGATAAACTTTATTCATCCCGAAGGAAATTGTTGTGCCAGAGTTACAACAATACAATAAATACAGCAGCACAATAATAATACAACTAAGAGTGCCGAAAAAAGAGCAATTCGCCCGGAAACATAGATGATCACATAATTAATGTAAATATTAACAGTATTTAGTATTTAGTAGTGCAAAAACCGTCGTGGTAGTTACGTAATTGCACGTTATTTATCGAACATTATTATTAATAATAATAATGTTGCACATGTTATATAGCAGAGTGTTTTGTAATGATGGTAATGGTATTTATATTGCACATAGTGGAGTTTCTCAGTTCCCTTTACTGAAGGGTGAAGAGTTATATAGTACAACAATCATAGCCATAAAACCTAACCTTAACCCTAACCCTCAATTTCACTAGAGGAGTTTACTGTTGTAGCTCAAACAAGCAGATAAAGCCGGTTCCAGCAGGTCTTTTGAATAGGGATCAGAACTTTAACATAATTTAAGTTAAGTTAAGTTTCACCCACCTTGAGGACTCGAACGTAGGGCGTCCCATCTGAACCGTAGCGGCTGCCGTTCCTCTCGATGTGTTTGAGCCACTGGATGTGAGGCTGGGCGTCGCTGTAGACCTTGCAGTGGAACTGGACGTCGCTGCCCACCACCGCTGTGGTGTTGGCGGGGAGACCGGCCTGCAGGATGGGTCTGTGGGGGGAACGCTCTGGAGAGGAGAAGTCAAAGGAGAAGTTAGCAAAGTGGGCAAAGAGGAAAGGTGGCATTGGCCTTTTTTGTCAGGACCATATTTCAAAGGTTATTTGGGGACATGGAGAGGGAGATTTTACTGATCTGCCAAATATTGTTTGATAAATTCCGCTTTCACTCAGAGTCCATTATCCAATCATAGGAAGCTGTGGCTAAGTTATCCAGATATTTGACGGTTTAACAGCCGACAAACGGTATGCTTTGTAAACAAATGTCTGAAGAAATGCCCAGCAGTTGTCACTGGCACATATAATGTGTTTTCATGCTGGCATTGAAAAGCAGGAAATCTGGGATGAAAATCTGTTCCATTAGTGTGGCTCTTTGTCAGCTGGTTGCCAGGCTCTCTTTGATCTACGGTTTCTCTCGCTCTCTGATCTCGTTAGTTGTCTCGTTAGTCTTCAACGAGACGGAAACTGACCCTGTGGCGGACTGACAGCGAACAAATGAACAAACAAACCGCAGCCCTTCTCAATCTGCTGTCACAGGTCAGGTAGAAAACTGGTGTGGACGCCCAATCCTCCACATCCGGCCCAGGAGCCCCTGTCACGTTCTGCTCACCCAATTATCCCCTCCCTCAAACTGAAGGCTTTTATTTGTAGGCATGACATTTGTCCACAAGTGCTGACAGAGACCTACAAACTCATGCCTTTGGTGCTGGGAATATTGTCAGCTAGATCACAAAGCACTGATACTCAACAGAAACGTTTTCAGTTTTGCCAAATTGGATAATTCAACCCAAATGCATGACATTTATATTTTGCACACATTCTGTAGACAACACTACATTATCTGTTTCTTACCGAGGACATCGAGAACGTAGCTGTGAGTGATGGATCCATATTTGTTGTCCACCATGCAGGTGTAGTTTCCTCTGTCTGAAGGCACCACACTCTCCATCACAAGGCTCCAGTGCTGGTGTCTCAGCTAGCCAAAGAAACACACAACATAATACATCAGCCCCAATGGATACTCAGCCTTTACAATAACTCCGATGAACACTGCTGTCATTCATCTTGATTGATCAGATGGTAGGTAACCATCCTCACCTTGATGCCCCCGATGCGGTGCTCGCCTCTAAACTCTCGTCCGTTTTTGAGCCAGCGGATGCTCGGCAAGGGGCTTCCCATAGCCGGGCAACGAAACTTCACCGTGTTTCCTGCAGGAACAGCGTACAGCTTCTTCTCCATGCGCTGTGTGTGGGTCCAATAGGGACCTACATGGACAGAGACATGCCGTTAGTAAGAGCGTGCTCTGATGAAGCCTGGTGGTTGTACCAATCCTTCAAGATCATCAACAACAACAACAACAACAACAACAACTCACCTCTTGAGATGTAAACCTGGTCGTTTTCGATCTCAGCTGATGAGTCCTCCAGGTCATTGTCTTCATCGTCGTCCCCTGACCCCAAAGAGTCTGGAAACAAAAAAGGCAATGGAAATAAAAAACAAGTTGTTTATCCTTGTTTGATTAAGAAATGGTTCTTGCGGTCCAACAACTCCGAGTTGATTGATTTCAAAAAGCTTGTTTGCTCAAACTAACTTTCCAAAGCCCTCAGATATTCAGTTAACAAACATATAGGTTTAAGGAAGCAGTAAATGATTTCCTTTAAGAACAGGGCGCCAGTGAATTGAATTTTCATTTCTGCATTAGGCTTTCAACAATTAACAATGTTTTCAAATAGTTGGCTATGAAATCCTTTCTGATAAATGAACCAATTAATCGTCTTGTTTCTTCTAAGATGTTACGTTTTGCAGCTATATTGGTGGTCCTTGTTTTATTTCCTTATATTCCCTTCCCCTTGTTTTTAAGTTAACATCAAATGCTAATCTTAATGCTGTCATTGTGTACTGTGTGAGTGTCCTTACCTGCCACAGTGATGGTGAAGTTCCTCACAGGCTCTTTGGTTCCCCGGAGAACACAGACATAAACGCCAGAGTCCTCATACGTGACGTCTGTGATCTCCATGATGGTGCCTCGGATCTGGCAGCGAGGCGTGGCCTGAACTCGGACCCCCTCCCTGTACCATGTGACCGCCATGCCGGGCCGGGTGCTCGCATCGCAGCGCAGCTTCAGGACGTTTCCCGGATCGATCAGAAGATGCTCGGTGGTGTCCTCACTCAGGTCCTCATTAACATCTGTTTCAACCAAAGGAAACCGAGGTGTTAGCGTGCAGCCATTTTCCTTTTCCCTGTTAGTGCACCAGGTTTGTTTTTGTCTTTCTTTCTTAAATGTTCTTTAACTCATTCACACCACTCAGTCCAGTCAGCAGGTTATTTATTCATCTCCCCTCTCAAGCAAGTATCCGCCCCCTCAACTTTGACCTTCAACACTTCAACCCTATTATCTCCTCTCCGCGCACACACACACACACACACACACACACACACACACACACACACACACACACACACACACACACACACACACACCACACACACACACACACACACACACACCACACACATTCACAATGACATTACCATAGAGACCAGGAGGCCTGACCCACCCAACACACCCCCTCCTCCTCTTTTTCTTTTTGTTCCCCTGTGGATTATTGCGGGGCTCAGAGCGATCTAGCTAACACAGCAATCTTCCCCGCCCCCAAAAAAGAAGAAGAAGAAGAATAAAATAAAGGACGAGAGGCTAATGAACACGTTGCACCGTGACAGAGGACGGAGAGTAAATCTGAGGGGCGGTGAAGGTTCACTGGAGATCTAAGTGAGCGACGTGAGGAGATCATTTCGGTCTGGGGAGGAGGACGAGCCCACACAGGTGGCCGCCATACCATCTATAACTGTATATAACAGTCTGTGCTGTACTTCCTGGGTTTACAAACTGAACTTAAACACCTCTGTCAGTTCTTACGCCACTAATTCAAGACCTCGGCTCGCAGTCAACAGAATGATTGCCACTAAACTTTGTGATTCTACACAAAATGACATTTTACAATAGGTTTCTTAAAGCTCTTAATGTCATTCATTTTGGTAAAGCACTTTGAATTGCCTTGTGTTGAAAGGTGTTCTATAAATAAACTTGCCTATACTGATATTTTTGGATTCAAAACATTTACATTTGCAACTTTCTCCAGTGTGAGAATGTGAAGTTACCTGATGGGATTTCAGCAACAGTCAAGTCCTCAGTTTTAGAAAGGATGATACCTGGAGATAAGAACATGTAAGGTGAGCATATAGCGTGATGCTTGGTCTTGATAGATGCTATATTGTGTGCGATTATGGTCTAAGTTCATATAAGGTATGCTTGAAAATGGGTTACCAGGCAGGACGTCCAACCACGCCGCATGCATGGCCTGCACTGTCTGTCCTGCATGAGATCCTTCAGCCATGCAGAGGTACTCTCCTGCATCCTCCAGAGTGATGTTGGACAGATGCAAAGTGTTCACCTTCGATGCATTGATCTGCAAAGGCTGCACGGAGAAGAGATCATTTAATATCTTATGTCCAATGTTGGGAAAATACTGAATGTACTCTTCCAATATGAGAGTAACATGATAACAAAGGTATCCCAACTGTAGCTGTGAACATGACAGGATGTGTGATTACCTAGAAGAGCATCAGGACTGCTTTAGGCAAATGATAGCTATGTGATTAACATGATGATTCAGCCTCTATGGAGATAGACATATGACAAGCATGCTCATTTCTGACGTGGAGCTAATCTGAAGTAAACATTGAATACTGCTTTCTATTCCTCCATCTTGTGACTGTGTAACTCCCTCTCTTGGATATCAGCATGTGAAGGACACTGTTCAGGAACTACTTGATGCTCTGTATGTGATGACTACTTCCATTCTTGCAAGGATAATAAATTCATGGATCCTGATATTGAAGCTCAAGCCGGTGACGAGTGAGATTTTTCTAACGTCCAATATGATGAGGACAGAAAACATTTATTGTTTGCAGTTGTTCTCACCGTTAGAGCCCTGAGAGTAGGCGTTACGCTCTCGCTGACCTCCGTCTTCAGCCACTGCACCTTGGTGGACGCCGGCCGGTGGATTTTACACACCAGCTTCGCCTGGCCGCCCACCACAGCTGTAGTGTTCTCTGGGTAACCTGGGTTAATCAGAGGCCTGGAAACCCGCAGATCTGGAAGAAAAACAAGGAGACATTTAGACAAATCTGTCTTAATATTGTGGAAGAATATTTTTTTTATTTCATGGTTGACTTTAAAGGCATGAGAGAACTTTTCCTCTGAATATATGCATTGGCCTTAATAAGAGAAAGATCCCCACAATGACCCAAAGTGGAGTCTTCAGTGGAGCTTTGTGCAATTTCTGCAAAAGTGAGGTAAAGCATGGCGTGACTAGAGCAGGTCATTTGTACTACAAGTTTTCAAAACGTTCTTTACCCGAGAAATACCGGTCCAGGAGTAATGCCACAGAAAGAAATGTGTTTTATTAACCTGCTACAAAACCTCCTTAGTCTGAACTTGCTCTGAGTAAAAAGGACAAAAATGGTCAGATGACACCCCAGAGGTCTCAGTTTACCTCTGAAAGCTCCCGCAACAGAAGCACACCATGTTCCTTAACAACCGCTGTCATTGAATGCCACTAGGAGCTGGTGATAGAGTGCCCTGATAACCCGGCTACTATCGTGTCACCATCAGCCACAGTGCCAACCATTCACTGGGTCACTCGTCCATTTATGTGCTCGCCCACTCACTTGTTGGAGCATATGTGCGCCCTGGCTGTTCAGTCACTCGGAATGAGCAATTTTCCGGGGCAATTTTCTGTCTGATTGCTTCCTGCGAGCGCTTAGTGAAAAGGCAATCTGTTCGCTTGTCAGGAGTGAAGTGCTGCCCAGAGTACATGTGGACATAAAGCTTTCAGGAGCACACACACATGGTTGTAAGTGAAAAATCCAAAACGCTGATTGGTTGAAGCAGCCAAAAGGACGGCAAATGAAAATAAACGTCTTCATGGATAGTTTTATTGTAAAAAAAACGACTATGTCCTCAACGTATTAATAGAAGGAGATCCCAAAAAGCCACACATTTTATTCTAATGGAGCAAACACAGTAAATCAGTGGACAATAAATCACAGCACACACACACTTACAGCCATGCTAATGAACTTGCAGAGATAGGGACTCTGCCCTGGAGTTGAACTCGCAGCAGAGTGTGAATTGTCACCCAGAGACGAGGGGGCAAACAAACACAACACAAACAAACCGCCCATCGGCTACAATGAGGAGTCTCATGCCCTGAGCAGCAGATATAACTGCAGAGCTACAGATCCTCTCAAAAATAAACATTTGATTCTGTTCCTTAAGCTGGAGAGTTACTGAAGTGGCATACAATGAGGTCAGTTTGCAGCTTCCATCTTAAGAAGCTGGGATCATTCTTTATTTGAAGCCTAGGCCATTAAAACATTTAACAAAAAAGACTCTTCACAGAAGGACTTCAAAAGGTTTAGCTTATTTGAAACCAACGCAGTAACACTTACAATGGTTCTGCCTAACAAGTAAAGCAGTTTGATTATAGTTCCCATCCATCCGTTAAACTTTGCCATCATCCGTGTACAATTCTATAATTTGTATTTTTGTTTGGATTACGGTCCTCCAACGTTTACAGCTGTACTTGTTCTATAATCTGTTATGAAGTGGCAGAAAGCATGACTGAAAATAAGTGTTTTTTCCCCGAGTGGGACAGGGGAAAAACATAGGACAAGTCTGATCCCTGCATTTAGCAGCATGCGGTTAGTAACATTAGATGTATAATTATATTTAGCAACTTGACAGAAACGCCCGGGGGCTAAGAATACCTTAAAAGATCAATGAAAGCTTTGTCAGATGAAAAAAAGGATGTTTCTCTTTCAATATTCCTTCTTTTTCATCATAAATGTGAACTTTTCTGCATTAAATTCCTCCAGAGGAGATCTTCCCTGTCAGGAGCAGTGCATTGTGGGTACCCCTGACCCCTCATCACCTCTCCTCAGCTGGACTTCTTCTCTTGTCTCTTTAAACTGACATCAAGGTTAAGGGTTAATCTTCTTCTTTGATGCCATGTCTCCTCTCAGTTGCGATAATCATAGTTACACTTTTGTCTTCGAGGCTTATCTCTTATCTAGAAAGTGACACCCCACAACTTTAAGAATCAAACAAAAGGGACAAATCCTGATCATTTAATGGATCTCTTATCAACATTTTTAATTAGGAAATCCAGGACTTCACAGATGTTTATTGTGGCCCATGTTGTGCTGCAATTGAATTATTATTTAGAAAATGATGAGTGTTTACTGAATGTATTGATGATCCTGCATTATACCGTCCTCTTGGGTTTGCCAAAGTAGTTACAAGGATGTTTGTTTTTGGAGAGTGTGTTTGTGCAATCACCAAATGACTGATATGTGGGGGAACGGTCTGAAACTCCAAGATAAAAGTTGCCCTCACAGCTGCAACCTGGGTGTTTTACGACCTGAGGATCTTTCCATCATCAATCCCAGTTTGACTCTCTACTCATCTGTCTTGTTAATAAACCTGAGAAGAAGCAAGCCCCGACTGGCCTTTGGGGCCCTGAAGTACAAAGTGGGGGCCACAGAGATGGAGAAGAGACAGTTACTGTGCTCCATGCCTCAGAGGCAACAAACCCCAATTCATCTGTCGTCGATCGACACACAAAAATGTCACCTCGTCCTTTAATCTGACTTAAAAAGCATCTAGCTCACAGAGAAGGAGAAACAACTGAGGTTACTGATTGAATTGAACGAGTATACTGATTACAGCGTAACTCAATGGAAACATGCTAATGGAGCTGACAATGGCTGACTTATTGCATTGGCTTCTGTTTGTAAAGCATCAATGAGAAAGCCCCCCCCCTCCTCATGCTCTACAGCTGGCACACAGCCAGGCAGATTTACACATCCGAGCCTCAGGGCCTCGGACAGATCAGGTAGCTCAGTTTACGGCAGCAGAAACACTGAGAGCTTTCCCCCTTCCTTCCTTCCTTCCTTCCTTCCTTCCTTCCTTCCTTCCTTCCTTCCTTCCTTCCTTCCTTCCTTCCTTCCTTCCTTCCTTCCTTCCTTCCTTCCTTCCTTCCTTCCTTCCTTCCTTCCTTCCTTCCTTCCTTCTGTCCTTTACTTTATTTATTTTTAAACCTTTTATGCTCTTAACCTTTTATTTTTTATATGGCCATATTTTATCCAATATGCTCCTTTAGATATCTTCTTACTTATTTTTCCTTACAGCTTTGTGAAGCACCTTGAGATGACGTTTGTCTTTAAAGTGTGCTATATAAATCAAATGTATTATTCCTTCCTTCCTTCCCTTCCTCCATCCTAGACTCCACTGCAGCCTCTGTGTCATTTTTCCTGTCACCTTGACTTCCTCTGTGGTCATGGCTGCCAAGAAACTGACACTTTCTAAGAAGGGAGAGTGGATCGAAACCTCTGCAGATATATCCACACATATCTAACTTTTATGTAAACCAGCAAAAGTAGGGAAGGAAGTCATCTGTAAAGCATCTTGAAATGATGTGATTTCACAAGGTTGTATAGTTTCACATGCAGAATTAAATCAGCTGAGGTCTTACCTTTAGTCCTTCCTTCATCGATGACCCTGGCCGAGACTGTTTCCATCAAACAGAGCAGAAAAACACAGAACGTGCAGACCCTCCCCATCTTCTTCACGTGTTTCTTCTTTTGTAAAAAGGTAGATATGTTTGTTGGAAGCCTGGAGTTGGCTTCAAACTCCGGTCCCTGGCATTGGAAACTTGAGAAAGTCTCTAAATCTGGATCCTGCAGACGCAAACAAACACAATGGGAGACGGTTATCTTCTGATCAGGGGAGAGCAGCTTAAGAGACACAGACGTCTCTGCTCATGTTTAAACCAGGTGGGAAGAAAACACAAACAAGTGTTCAGACAAACAGGGGAAAAGAGGCTGTTGTGACTGTGAGCAGCTGTATTCACAACCAGATGTCCTGCTAACTGTCCCGCTCGTCGGCCTCGCATTGTCCAGGCTCTCCTGCGTCATGAATAAGGAGCAGGGCTGTTACCGCCTGTTGTTTGTCAGCATGGCCCTGTTCAGTCTGCCCCCCGATAATGGGCCCTTATTGGGAAAACACTTGAATCTTGCCAGGAAGCTGCAAAATCTGAAGGAGCAGCGGAGACATTCGACTGGCAGCTGATGAGAGACTTCAGGTGGAAACAGGTGACTGCTCACAGGAGCATCTCCTTTCTTTAAATCTGACTGATACTTTAAATCTGAGTGTATATATCACATTATAACTCTAAACTTCACGTAAGGTCTGTGCATAAATGGTCAGAAAAAGGTGAAAGGAATGCCTATATCAGACTGTCCGAATGCAAAAGGAGATGTCTTCAGATCTCAGTTACGTCTCACGAACACTTAAAAAAAAAAATATATATATTTATTATTACAGAAGACAAAGAAAAGCAAAACAAACCTGACTTCCAATTTCTTAGGTTTATGATCTTAATTTGGCATTTTTGACTGAAAATGTCTTTTAAGTTTGTTGAAAGAAAACTCAAATCCTTTACTGTTCCAACTTCAAAATAGAAATGTAAATCTCCAATGCTTTTGAACTTAAAGATGCTTAACTTCTGAATGCATCAGTGTCTATTAAATAATCAAACCTCCTCATTTATGTAAGGGCAAAGTTAACATGTCTTCCAATTTCCACAGATGTAAATGAATATGATTCTACTGCTGAAAATATTACCATGAAAATATCTTTTTTATCTTATTTTAGTACAACACTGACACCATGCATCCATTCTGCAGACAACGTTTAAACACGAACACACTAAAGGAATAATGCAGTGATTTTTCTGCTGCGAGTCAGCCCAACTGCGCACAGGCGCCAGACCCTGGTGCGCCCACACACACACACACACACACACACACACACACACACACACACACACACACACACACACACACACACACACACACACACACACACACACACACACACACACACACACACACACACACACACACACACACACACACACACACACACACACACACACACACACACACACACACACACACCACACACACACACACACACACACACACACACACACACACACACACACACACACACACACACACACACAACACACACACCGTTTAAAGAACCAGCTGGCTGAATGAAATGTATTCTTTCTCAATTAAGGACTGGAAAGAAACTTTTTCTCCTGCTGCTGCTAATTCCGCTGGCACGGTGCCTCGCAGCCAAAACACTCTCCTGTATTCTACTCTGCAGCCTGAAACACGCAGAGAGGGACGACCCTGTGTAGGCTTTTATTTTGCTGTACTACATCTTTCTGTCACTTAAGTCACACTTAATAAATCCCTAACACTAGTCTCAATCAGTCCTTGTAGGTCAATATACATGTGTCAATGCTGTCAGTGAATACATTCAATCAATTGAGCAGTGTGCGACACAAACTGGGATCTATGGATAAATACAAGCTTTTGTTAATTGAAGGTTGACTTTAAATACAGTTTTCTTATAGAAGTGTCAGATAAGGATTGCCATCATGAAAAATGAAAATGTAACACTTTATAGCAATTACACGAGTCTTTATTTAAATGATTTAAAAACAGAACGAGTTCAAACTCAACCCTCTCCTCAGAAATAGTCCGTCTGAAAGGTTCAATGTCTAATTACTGACTTGTTTGGATCTGTTCGCGCAGCAAAACAAGTTACAATCTGAAAGCAATCGTTTCTTTCTTGAAACCCCTGCTTAAAATGACAAAACGAGGATTTCCAATGCAAATGAGCGATCCTGGTAGATAGACATTAAGCCTTCTTGTGCCCGATATCAAGACATTAACACCTTCTTTTAGGGGAAATCGCTAAAGTAGAATGAACTCAGTTTAATAACAAGATGTAAGGCTTTAAACCATTGCATTTGAGGCTTTTAGTCTTAATGTAACAACACCGGTAAAATTAATGAAACAGCAAATGTCCAGCTGTCTGTTGTCACCCACCTTTCCTCCCGGTCTGTCCGCGCAGAGATGAGTGGTACCGGGGGGAAATCACTCCTTGTCCCGGGCGATACGAGTGAATATTGAAATCCTCATTTGGAGTTATGTTATCGCCTTTCCCAAAAATCAGTCTGTGAGCGCCTCTCGGCTGTTGTGTATCCGGCTGAAAAACGAGCTTATAAATCCATCAAAACAGCCCCCAGGAGCATGAACGACAGCTGCCTGGTGACCGGTGGAAGGAGCAGCGATCCCCCTGGGCAAAGTCCGTTTAGAGGGCTAAATCCATAGAGGGAGAGAAAACCAAACACGGAGCGAAGTGGATTCACGCGGGTACAAAAAAGTCCTCTTTTCGCTGTGAAAATGTTGGAAAAGATCCAATGTGGCGAGAGATTGATAGAGAGATTGATAGAGGGTGATCAAAACGTGCCCCCGTAGTTCACAGTCGCCTCTTGGTTTGGTTAATTCTTTACGCGCGTCTTTTACGCAGCGCTCCTGCTAAACTCTCCTCTCCTGGGTGAGTGTATCCCGGTCAGATGCGAGGTTTCAAATGCAGAGCTGAGCCTCAGTCCGCTTCACTTGTACAGAGAGAGAGAGAGAGAGCCCTCCTACAGCACTGTGCTCTCCGGACGGCAGTCACAACAACAATGGTCTGAGAGCGGCCAGGGGAGGAGGAGGGGGAGAGGGGGGGGCGCTTCTGTTACCCCCTTGACTGAAAAACAGCCCCCATCCCTCCAAAGAGCTGGCAAATAAACCCCTTAGCCTCCTCTCACAGTGTGCTAAAGTTTCTTGAATTATAACTTTTACCGTATTATTTTTTGAGCAAACAAAAACTTTTTTTAAATCGTCCCTATACAGTTACTGAACGCGTGCCAAATGAACCACATACATCACTTCTGTTCTGGTCTCATAATTTATTGCGGGTTTATTGTCCTTTATGCAAACAGAGCATTACGATGTCTCTTAGAAGATGCATTCAATTAAGTTGCTTTAGTGAGTGAATGCTGTGAATTGCCTGCGTGTTTTAAATAAATTTAATTGCATCAGTAGAAAAAGCAGGAGGAGTAATCCCATTAGCTGCAGCAGAGAATCAAGATCAGCCCTGTTTTTATCATCTTATAACACACTGAGCCTTATGTTAAAGTAAGACCCAGGGGTACAAACAAGTTATAATGGGGAATGACAGGAGTACGATTTATATGCAGAAATATAGCATGAGATCAGTATTCAGGTGATAAAGAGAAAACACCTGATATAGACATAAGTGATAAGAATGTGAACATAACATCACTAACTCATTAACTTCTACTTTAGTTTCCCCAATTCACTTTAGTCTGCTGCCACTTGACAAAAAAAAACAATGGACAATGCATTTCTGTCGGTATCTCACATACATAGATTTTTAATACTCAACCATTAACATCACAGAAGCAAAAACAAACGATTGATAAGTAATCCCTTTTTTTAGCTTTGTATGGACACCAAGTGTGGAGTTTCTGCGTCAGCAATGTTCTGTCAAATACATCATCTTTTTATTAGTTTAAAAATAAATACGATGTCTTTTTGAGGTTTTAATGTATGTCGATATTTCGTTATATAGCGGAAAACTTTTTTTTTTTGTATATTCAGAAGATAAGTGTGTCTGTGTGTACAACCCACCAAACACTATTGTTTTAGATCAGTGCTGCACGATTCAACTAAGCGATCAAAAGTATAATAAACAACTTTTTTTCATTCGAACATGAAAGAAAATCCTGTTTTATCCTCCTAAATATGGAGATTTCCAACTGTTCTCTTTTGTGTATCCCAATAAACTCACTATCTTGTTGTGAACTGAAAACAACAAGACATTTAACGATATCACATTGGACTTTAGGAACTGGAACAGACATTTTTCACTTCTTTCTATCATTGTATAGACTCAACAACTAATCAACGTTATACGAGTCAAACAATATCATAATATATTTTGACCAGAGTTTGTTGGAAGCCGTTTGCCAGTTAGCTAACCTTTGTCCCTATAAATGCCCACAGTGGTTTATCCTTCAGTATTGTTATTGTTTCTACCGCTGCAGGACAAGTTTTATTGTGAAGAGAGACAAGAAGTGCATGGGAGAGAAAGAGGGCAATCACAAGCTACAAAGGTCCTGGCCCGGATTCAAACCTGGTTACATGATACCTGCTTTGGGCGAGAAATGATTGACTAAAGCTAAAACAGCTCAGCAAACATAAAAAACAAAGTCCCAAATACTCCAAATAACTTGTTATGTGTGGGTCAGACTCCTGCAGCGGCCGCAGCACGAGCGCATTCAGATGAAATGTAAGTGTTGAAATAAATTCCAGATTTGACCTTTGACATGTTGCAGTGCTACTGCGGGTCAGACTGAGCTTTACAGCGAAAGTCAAAGTACACAAATAAACGAGGCAGAGTGGAAGTCATAAAGCAGATAAGAGCTGACGCTGCGTGGTGGACTGTTATATGTGTGTGTCATACCTGAGCATGTGTGTATGTGTGTGTGTGCGTGTGTGTGTGTTTTGGGGGAGGGGGTTAGCCTGATAGATTTAGATTTATTATTAAGATACTTGTGTTTTGGGGAGGGAACATCAGTGTTAATGTTATTGCACCTTGTTGTTGTGCTAATGAGATACAGGTGGGATCGTAGATGCCTCAATTGCTTCACACTCACACACACACACACACACACACACACACACACACACACACACACACACACACACACACACACACACACACACACACACACACACACACACACACACACACACACACACACACACACACACACACACACACACACACACACACACACACACACACATCTTAAGTGAGCATTTAAAGTAATTACACCATGTTTTAGCTTGCTTTAAATATTTAACGTAACGTTGTGTGCTAAATTAGAGACAATAAAGAGATCTCTTGGTGGCATCATGCTAACACTTTGGCACAATTATCTCACATAATGGACAGAGACAGATCCGATGCTTAGAAGGAATTTCATTTTGTAAAATGATATGTACTACCTTTACTTCTACTACTACTTCTTCTTCTATAAAAAATGCATGAAAAATAAATACCTCAACTTGACACCCTCACAGGCCAGGCCCTCCAAAGTTAGAATACTACTACCACTAATTATAATACTACTAATTTACTAATATTTCTTCTTATACAACAAATGCACACCTCAGGCCTCAACTTGAAAGCCCACCAGACCAGACCCTCATATCCCAAAACGGAAATGCTACCACTACTACTACTAGTTCTACTTCTACTTCTACTACTACCACTACTACTACTACTACTAATTATTATACTACTACTACTACTACTACTACTACTACTACTACTACTACTACTACTACTACTACTACTACTACTACTACTACTACTACTACTACTACTACTACTACCACTACTACTACCCACTGCTCCTATGATGGCATAAGTGCATAGGCAAAGTTTCACTATGTCTGTTACATGTACATGTGAGTGATGAATAAGCGGGTTTCTGTTTACGTCTACGAGGTCTCCACTACAACAATTGAGCTACTGAATAAAATGAAACACCTCAACATCAATTCCTCCCTAAACCAGACTCCCAAATACTACTTCTACATAGTGTACTAATTCCACTACAAATGCCTGATAGAATCAAACACCTCAGCTTCACCCTCCCACATCTTTATCTGATGACATCAGAGATATGGGAGACCCTCCCGGAGCCCAGGGTCCAGATAGCATTGATAGCTGCTGCATACTGATGTTAATGTGAGGAGAATACCGGGGCTGGCTGGTGCCTGACAGCTGATAACAGATGAGGAGGAGGAGGGGCGATGTTGGGGTGAATGATAATCATTGGGGTGAGGTGAGGTTAGGAGGGTTTGTGTGTGTGTGTGTGTGTGTGTGTGTGTGTGTGTGTGTGTGTGTGTGTGTGTGTGTGTGTGTGTGTGTGTGGTGTGTGTGTGTGTGTGTGTGTGTGTGTGTGTGTGTGGAGGGAAAGTGAGGTGGAATAAAGGTCAGGAGGAATGTGCGAGGTGTGGCCGGTCGCTCATTAGTCCGCTTCACAGCAGGGACACATTATGGAAACATCAGGTCTCCTTTTACATTTAAATCTCAGACTGTTTAGCTAATGCTCCTCTCCAAGACGTCAACAACAGAGCATCTTAATGTAAAGGTTTATTACCCTCTTATGTGTCTTATGTGAAATCACTTATATGTAGGTCAGAACTTGAGTGATGTTTAAGAGTATTTAAATATTAGGTATTCAGATTATTAGGTCTTTAAGTGATCTGTTAATGTACAACAAGTCTTTGTAACAAAAATGCATTGAAACGCATGCAGGTGAACCATAGAGTGAAGTGATGTGTGGATGGTTTCAGACCATTTCCATCTGGTCTGTTTGGCTGAAAGCTCAGACAGTAAACTGAGTGTTTGCAATGAAGATAAATGTGCAAATGCAATGTTTTCTTTGGCATTAACAAAATGATTCGTCTCCAGCTGCCTGAAAGTGCAACTACAGCCAAACATGGAGCGTTTCATGGATTTCTGGTCACAACAGCCTATTTCAATATTTGGTAAAGAGATTATTAGGTCGCTTAGTAATGTGTCGATGTCATGTCTCTCATGCAGGTGAACAATACGGTGAAGGGAAATTGACAACTAAAAGGCTGAAATCATGCAGTGCGATGTCAACAACGGATTATCTTCATTTCAAAAGTGTATTCCCCTCTCATGCGTTGAAATCACTTTTATGTATGTCAGCATCTGTTGTGTAGTTAAGCCCATTTACCACTTCAATACCTGGACATACGCAAGGCTGTTTCATTGATTCTGTCAAGTTAAAGGGAAAATAAATAAAAGCAAATGTATCGCAAACCTTTTTATTGTCTGAGCTTTCAGTCAAACTCAGAGCATCAGGTCTGTTGATTGAAAGCTCAGACAGTAAACACTGAAACTGTTTGCAGTGGAGATAAATGTGCAAATAGTTTGTTTTCCTTCGCATTTACACATTTATTTAATTTATTTTAACTCCAGCTGCCTCTTGACTTCTGGTGGCTCTGGATATGGCAAATCAGACCAAACATCATGATGCTTTTCACTGATTTCTGGTCTCATCAGACAGTTTAAATAGTAGGGTTTCAGAGGTTTAAGTGTCCCACTGACGTGTCGTTGCACCACAAGTCTCTGCAGCAAAGATGCATTGAAACACTCGTGGTGAACAACATGGTGATGGAAAGATGCAGTCTTCGTGGCATGGTGTGGCTCGAGGTCAGTCAGACCGTCTTGAGGCCATCGACTCCCACACAGGCTGGAGCTGCAGATCCCATTGTTGTGTGTTTGTGTTAATCATTACCTGCGTCATGTTCGCAACACAATGAGACGAGCTGAGAGAACAGGCTTTGTGATGCAGGGGAGCGCTGCTGCCAAAACACTGAGCTGAAAGAGAGACAGAGCCAAGAGGGAGAGGAGGGGAGGGAGGGGGGGCAGAGGAACCGAGAGGAACCGAGAGGGCAGGGAGGAGGGTCCCACAGCAAGAGACCTGCGATTAAAACATGTCATCTGACGTTCTGGTGGTCCTGTCACTACAAACACATGCTGTGCAGCCAAACTTTGTTTTAAATCCACAGGACTTTTTGAAATGTAGCAAAGATCACAGAGTTTGTAAAGATCTCAAATAAGTCGGGATGAGGTTGAAATACTTAAGGGGAACAAATGGGGTAAACACATTCATTTAAAGTGGACCTATCATGCTATATTTGAAACATATATTGTAGGGCCATGCCTATACAAAACATGTCTGTGAAGTTTTTTTTTCAAAATACCAAACAGATCACCCATTGTAGCCATGCCTCATACTGCTCAAACCCCTCTTTTGAAGCCCTGTTAGAGAAACGCGGATCTTGGGTCCTTAGCTTGAAAGGAGGAGGCGGAGCTAATGCCTGATCAGAATTCTACCGGAGATAAAGTTAAATTCTGCTGTGATAAAACGCCATCCTGTTTAAACCACGTCAAGGACTATTTCTGAAACAGTATGGAGCTCAAATGCTTTTTCTCTTGCAGGTTTATCACAAGGTGAGTTCCTTTTTTTATTTCCTGCTTTTTAAACACATGTGCACTACACAGTACAGGTTAGCTCTGAGTGTTAGCGAGGCTTGCTAATGTAAACAAAGACGTCCAAAACACGTCAGGCATTGTTTCTGATAGCAACTTTCTGTGGGTCCGCTGCCGATTTGACGTCAGTTCGGATGGAATCTGTATCAGCTCGTTGTACACCCGTTTTTAAAAGATTTGGGTACGGAGGAAAAGAGAGAGGGTTTTATTTTCTGACGCTGCGTGAGTTCCCCGGCGCACCGGGGACACATCTTTATGTATAAAATACATCACAAAGTGCATTTTGCATGATAGCTCCCCTTTAAGTTCTTCTGATTTCTATGCAAGTAATTCAGTATTAAAATCCTGTTTTAAAAAAAGATAACATCATTTATTTTTGATCATGTGTTTGGTGTTGTGTAGAAAAATGCTCTGCTTTCTGAAGTTCAGTTTTCCAACAAACACCCACATAAACCAGATACAAAAACTTTGATTCAAGCTTTTAAATTAACATCAGATAAGATTAAACTCTATTGATTCTTCAGGAGAGAAATTATCCTCACCACAGCAGAATAATCAGACCAGACAGAAACAGATACATATAAAAAAGTTTTTGATAAGTAATGAGAGTTAGAAAGCAATCATAGTGTAACAGCAGTGCTGAACGAATAGTGAAGATATCCAATAAATAGTAGAGATCGTATATTTTGAGCAGGGGTGTCAAACTCAAGGCCCGGGGGCCAAATCCGGCCCGCGACTTCATTTTATGTGGCCCCATAAGAGCTTGCAAAGAATATAATATGTTTATTATAAGGTTACATGCTACTTTACAGAAGCACGTTGCCCATAAACTACATGTCCCACAATGCATCTCAAATTAGATTTTTTTTTTTCAGAATTTGACTTTTTTTATTCAAAATATGCCGTTTTTCTTAGAATTTTTCTTTTTCTCAGAAGTAGATTTTTTTTTAAATGTTATTTTTTTTCAAATGTTACTTTTTTTCCTCCAAAATTTCACTTTTTGTTTTTCCAGAATTTGGCTTTTCTTTTTAAATCATTTTGTGACATTCTCACTGAAGAGACTTGCAATTATTTGCCCTAGACTTCTGCTTTCAGATGTAGTTAATTATGAAGTTATTACCCTATTCGATAATAATCCAATGCAGAGGCAATCATGTAATATAAAACATTATTTTACATTTGTATATGTATTTTTATATAGTCTTAAAGTTACAACCGGCCCTTTGAGTGCAACCATAATGCTGATGTGGCCCGTGATGAGATTGAGTTTGACACCCCTGATGTAGAGTATGTTGAATGTCAAACAACAACAACAACAACAACAGAGTTAATATTGGAAGCAGACTTTGTTGGTAGACACATGTTGGTATTGGATATACATCTTGTTGTGTGGTTAATGCTCATATGTTTAAATCTATAATACACATTGGGCGCAGTAATGACGGCATGGTTCAGTGTGTGGGAAAAGGGAATGATCCATTACGTTGGTGTAGTGGGGGGGTGAGGGTCGGGAAATCACACCTGGCTCGGTCTGAGGTAACAGCTGTTAAATACCGTCTTACTTACAGCAAAGTAATCTGATTACTTGAATACTTTGCTACATGGCTGTATGATTCTATCCCATATTGAATACTGTTTTACAAACTGGTCGTTTGCTTGTGCCACAAACCTGAAACCAATAGAACAGCTGTACAAGAGAGCTATCAAGGTTTTTGACAGAAAGACAAATTCATACCACCACTGTGCCATCCTTGAAAAACACAATTTCTTGAGTTTTGACAATTTTAAGTCTTTTAAAAGTATGTGCTTTATTTATTTTTGCTATGTATATAAATGTCATGTTCTTAAATGTTGTATGTGAGGAAATACGGATGGAAATGAGCTCAAAGCTAAAATCTGGCATGTTTCCGTTTTAAAGCATTATTTGTTTTAAATGTTCATCAATGTGCACTGTCCCTCTTCAAATAAAAGATTACACATTATTTGATGTGAAAATAACTTATTTCAGCAAAATAACTGTGAACAAATTATGTATTTGATTGGTGTACATTTACAACACAGTATATACTCAACTACTACAAATACAAGGTAGAAGTTTGCTATTATATTTTGTACTCCGATATGTTTCAGAGACAAATATGATTATTTTAATAATACTACATTTGTCTGACAGCTTTAGTTGCTCTGCATTAGCAGAAGTTCCCTTTCTTGTCCAGTGGAAACCATATATCTCCAGATGTGTTGACTTGAAATGTATGTTATAAACTGGAGGAGGAATCTTTCATTGACGTATTGAGAAAATGATCCTATACTTCTTAAGCTGAAAAAACTTTTCAAAACCCTCTCGGATCTGCTGGAAAATGTGATCGTTATAAATCGATACGTATTTCAGGACTTTTACTTGTAGTGTACAAGTTACTCCTACACACACACACACACACACAACACACACAAACACACACACACACACACACACACACACACACACACAACACACACACACCACACACACACACACACCACACACACACACACACACACACACACACACACACACACACACACACACACACACACACACACACACACACACACACACACACACACACACACACACACACACACACACACACACAGAAGGCTGAACCCTGCCTGAACCCGGCGGCTTTAATTAATCTCTCTGACTTTGTTAATTATTTGTTTGGCTGCCTGTGTGAACACGTCCTTCTTTGAAGTATTTTGGGATGTATGCCACGGCTGAAACAACCCATGGCACTCATGATAACCTCAAGCTGAAGAGGAGGCGGAGGATTCCCTCTCCTTCTTCTCCCTGACGTCGCTTTGTTATTGTTTGTATCTGTGGAATGAGTAAGATGTTACAGTAGGCTTTTAGTATCTTCAACTTAGATCAAGCAGAAAAGAGAGGAGGGACATTTAACGAAGGCCTTTGTATGAACTTTACATAACTAAGTTCACGTCGTTTGTGGGAGAGAGGGTGCTTGTCAGATAGAGGTACAATTATTGTTAAAATATTTGATATGATACGAGATATTTAAGATATTTGGTCAGATATTTTCTTTTCTTTTCAAGGACCTAAGATGTTGCATATTAACCACTTTCACACCAAGTACTTTGCCGTACTTAGTGCCCCGGCACTTAGTGCCCCGGCACTTAGTACATGGAACTAAGTACAGATCGCGTTCACACCGGAATAAGTTCCCTAAGGGAAGATTACGCAAATGAGCCGCTGACGTCACTTCTTCTTCTTCTGCTTTGGGTTTACTGGCAGGCCGCAAACAACTTCACGGCGTATACTGCCACCCGAAGTCCCCGGCCGGAAGTCCCCGGAGTTGGGGACTGGCTTCAGTCGAAGCTGCTGGGACTCCCAGCAGCTTCTACTGAAGCTTTCCGAATAAATCGCCAGAACGCCGACACCTCCTCATCTCCATCGCTCCGATGTTTTTTACATTATGTTTTACGGGGCGTGGTTTGCAATTCGCCCAGCCAATCGAAATTGGTACTTTTTTAGTACCTTTTTGGTAGCCTACCACCTCTCTAGCAGGCACTAACAATGGGGGTAAAAGTTCCCGGCACTAAGTACTCTTTTTGGTGTGAACGCGACATAGGGGGTACTAACGGAACTAAACGGGAAAAGTACGGGGTAAAAGTACGGGGTAAAAGTACGGGGTAAAAGTACGGGATAAAAGTACTCCGGTGTGAACGCGCCTATTGGAGATCATCTTCAAAGAGCCCCCTAAGGTCTCTTCATTTAATCTTGTAATGACAAATCCAAAAAACATGAATACATTAATATTCAAGTTTGAACATAGCACCAGCGGATTAGAACATTTTTAATAGACATAGTTACATTTGACACTACTGATTTGAATTTCTAGGGTGTTGCTGGTGTATTGGTATCATGCAAGATTCCCATTCATGCATTTTCTGTAAACTTCCCCACTGTCCAAAAGATTGAGGATAGAGAGAAATGGCATTAAAGCTTGTGTTCATGTATATCAAGGCATATTATTGTGTATTCTCATGTGTAAAACATTCCTGAATCAGAGGGATCTCTGTCCTGCAAACACAATGTGTGATATTCCCAGGATGGACACTCAGACACATGTTTGGTTTACCTCGATTCAGCCAAAAATCATAAGTAATTTGGTTTTTGAATATTTAAAGGGGACCTATCATGCAAAATGCACTTTGTGATGTCTTTTATACATCAATATGTGTCCCCGGTGCGTCGGGGAACTCACGCAGCGTCAGGAAATAAAACCCTCTCTCTTTTCCTCCGTACCCAAATCTCTAAAACGGGGCTACAACGGAGCTGATCCAGATTTGCGTCCGATATGATGTATTATCGGAAATGTATGGCTGGCTTTACACCCACGGCCCTATCAGAAAAGTTGCTATCAGAAACAATGCCCGACTGTTTTGGACGTAATATGGTCGGTGTTTACATTAGCATCGCTAACACTCAGAGCTAACCTGTACTGGAGAGAGCATGTGTGTGAAGAAGCAGGAAATAAAAAGGAACTCACCTTGTGGTATAACCGGCAAGAGAGAAAGCCTTTGAGCTCCAAACTGTTTCAGAGAGAATCCTTGATAATCCATGATATGTCGTTTCATCACGGCAGTATTTAGTTTAGACAGTAGCTGCCGGGTCCCGCATGAGCTCAGCCCCCTCCTTTTTTATGATCTTTTACCTTTATACCCTAAATCAGCACTTTTGAAACAGGAAGTGAAATAGAGGGGTATGAGGCATGGCTAGAATGGGTGATCTGTTTGGTATTTGGAGCAAAACACTTCATAGACATGTTTTTTATATTTTGTTATATATCTGAGACCTATGCTATTGCCAAAAAATAGCATGATAGGTGGATTTTAAGTTTGGATCTCATAATAATATTTTTAGGACACAGTGTCGGAGCTTTCGTTCCACTGGTTAAGCAGTATCTTGCAAGATTCCTATTGCGACCTGGGTTTGATGTCCTTTCTGTAAACTTCTCCTCTGTGGGTTGAACAACAGATTTCTGACCTGCTGAATGCTGCTCTGTACTTTGATTTGGTGAATCTGAAGATAGAAAGAAGTGGCATTGATGCTTGTGTTCATGTATATAAAGTGTAAGGGAAACTTCTGTGTAGCAATGCAGTGGGAGTCACCGACTCAGGAAAGAGACACGGGAAGAGCAGGAGCTTTGATGTCAAACACTGATGGTTTATTTGGAGCTTCGGCCGGAGAATTCACATCACAAGTCCAAGAGCCAGAGGTTCTGACTTCACGGTAGAGTTGCCACTCAATTCTGGAGAGCCTCTCTCTCTCGTTAGCCCATTTAACTGGTTTCACAGAGAGTAATCAACATATTTGAGAAGATAGCCTAAACAGTTGGGAACGCTGAGTTACTTGCATCTGACACTTATGGCCTCGAAGATTTCACACCTTGGAGTCCACAAACACAGAGAAGGAAGTGTCCCAGTGTACCCACAACAATAAACCATCTGTGACCTAGGGTTGCCCGGTCATAGAATGGGAACAACAACATTATGGCTGAAGCAGCCTATCTCCTTAAAGGAGATGACAGACGTCAGGGTTGGTCATGTACGTCATATCTAGGAGTCTAGGACAATTATTTCCCTAACATAAAGGTATATTCATATTGATGTGTGTTTCTCTTCCAATAGAAGGTTGTCTTCCATCTGAACACGGTGTGTGATATCCCAGGATGTTCACTCAGACACATGTTTGGTTAACCTCGAGCAGCTCTGAAGGGTTGAGCGAACGCAGACTCCCGGCTGCGGTCCTCTGGAGGAAATCCGGTAACGTGTTACATATGGGGGGGTATTATTCAGGATTACAGTTCAATAAACAGAAAGAGAGGATGGAAAATGATCCCTCTCGTCCCCTTCACTTATTTCCTGTCTTCTCTTCCTCTTCTCATCTCTCTCTCTCTCTCTCTCTCTCTCTCTCTCTCTCTCGCTCTCTCTCTCTCTCTCTCTCTCTCTCTCTCTCTCTCTCTCTCTCTCTCTCTCTCTCTCTCTCTCTCTCTCTCTCTCTTTCTCTCTCTCTCTCTCTCTCTTTTGAGAGATCTTTCTGATATCAGATAAAACAGTGCTACAGTCAGTCTTGATTTTGTAGGACAACTTTAGCTTCTCCTGAAATGGGTTTTGCTTTTCTGTGCCTCTCGGCTTTAAGAAAATGTGACAAAATAAATGTATTAATATTGTAAATTACAGCTTTCCTCCATTGGTAATACATATTGCCCTTTTATGCTGGTTAATCTGCTTTTGTCACTTATAGCTACTAGTTCCTTTTCTATTTCAAAAACATGAAATCTGCCTGCGACCATTTTCCACGTAATTCCATCCGTCTCACTCTTTCTTTAAAAGTCCCATGTCACGCTTTTCTGGTTATTACCCCGTCCCCTTGTGTGTTATGAAGCCTTTTCTGCATGTAAACGGTCTGCAGAGTCACAAACCCTCAAAGTACACCCTGTAGCGAGTAAAACTCTAACACAGAAAATACCTGTCTATGCTAGGGTGACCAGACGTCCCCGTTTTCCGGGGACAGTCCCCGTTTGTATTGGCCTGTCCCCGGTTGAAACTGTCCCCGGAAATGTCCCCGTTTTTTAATATACGTTAAAAACACATAGCAAGGTGAAATAAAACGTTTCATGTCAGGAAACACTGGGTAAACAGACTGTGGTCAAGCCAGCCCCCACTTCGGAAAACACAGTCAAGCCAGCCCGCACTTTGTATTGCGGTGCGCGAATATCCTATGCATTACAGTAGAGGCCTGTAAAAACTGCCTTCAAAATCTAAAAAACACACCAAACTTAAATTAAGAAATATGTATTATATAATATGATCAATAATAATGTAAAACAAACTACGTATAACTACCACATTATAACTGAGTGAATGTAAAATGTAAAAATGTAAAAATATAAAAATGTAAAAATAGAATGTAAAATACAGTTATGAAGACATATTTGACATTTCCACTAGTTGACTAATTTCAATTGATGTTGACACCATCTCACAACACTCCTAAAATAACATTACTTTCTGAAGCACAATTTAAAATGTATGCTGTTTAAAATCTCAAATTAGATCTATTGTCCATCTATATTTTTATTATTATTTAATAGAAAGCGTCCATAATCAAAGAGTCACTCGAAGTCAATCAAATACTTATTTCACTTCAGGGTGATAGCAGGACACCCCATCTAGTCAATCAGAAAATCAGGACAATCTGATGTAGAATTTCAAAAATAAAATACTTTTGGAATCTCATATATGGGCTATCATCCCTCTGTTTTTAGATAAGAATAAAACAAAAACAATCCAGTATCAAATACTTATTTCACTTCAGGGTGATAGCAGGACACCCCATCTAATCACTCAGAGAGAATCTGGACAATCTGATGTACAGTTTCAAAATAAAAGACCTGAAGTCTCATATATGAGCTATCGTCCTTCTGTTTGTATCAAACAGTTCAAATGTTCGAATTAAATTGAACCAGAATTGTCCCCCTTTTTTCTTTAACGGTGAAGAAAATTGGATATGTTAATGATATATTGACCGCAAAACTCAAAATGTCCACGGTTTTAATTTTGAAAATCTGGTCACCTTAGTCTATGCTGCCCCAGAACGCCTCGTTGGAGATTTCTCTTTTTCCATTGTTTAGTTCTTGGGTATAGAGTGACGTATTTCGGGTATAGTGACGTAACGTAACGGCTCCGCAGATTTGTCCAAATGGAGCCGTTACGTTACGTCCGCGGAGCCGTTACGTTTGGACCAATCCGCGGACTTCCTCACACACACACACTCGGTGGGATGTTGCGAGGCTCGCTGCTGCGAGGAGCGGGACAGTGTGAGCTGGCTCACTGGTGTGGGGACAGCGAGACACCGCGGAACTCAACCTGGGCACACACACAAACTCCCAGCCAGGCTGTGGGTGTGTGTGTGTTTCGGGCTGGGTTTTGCTGTGTCTCGCTGTCTCGCAGACGGCCACTGGGCTCACAGGGAGGGGATACACATACTATACAGAGATGCTGTATGAGAAACCAATGTGAGTTTGGAAAATTGCACAATATAAATCTATTCTAGTAGACCTCAACAATGGAATTATGATCAGTAGAAATGGCCATGACATGGGACCTTTAATGTCACTTCAATATAGGCACTGGTGGCCGAAAACAATATTTTGCAAACAAAGACAAACAGACCAAAACAACATGAGCTAGCAGATTTGCCAGATTTTGGGTAACATTTTTGGCACACTGTAACAAAAGCTGTGGTGCCCCTGTGTTTTAAAGCAACAGTGCCGTCCTGGATACCCTGAACATGAAAGTTTAGAATGATGCCCTTCTAATATTTGAAACGCTTCACGATGGGTTTGTGAGAAAAATATGGAGTATTATAAGTAGTTTTCAGTGGCAGAGTTGCAAGGCACTACAGAGGCCCAAATATGTGTTCACAAGAAGTGAAAAGTGAGTTTTTCATTACATTTTTATTCAAGAGAATACATTTTAAGAAGTATCAGCATAACTACATATACACTCTTGAAACTCAATAAGAAAGGTTGCATCAAATATTAAAAATTAAAGTCTTCCAAATAAGAACTTGCCGGTTTTCTTTTTGACATTCTGACAATTCACTGTTTTCTCCCAACACAACCAAACTCTCTGTATTTCTCTGAATGGATGGCCGGCCGGCGTCACAGTAGCGTTTGCTAATGGATCCGCCCTCTCCATTGGAGCAGGAAGCGGGACACCCCCCCCTCACATTAAGAGCCCACACTCCAGCTCTCCGATGAATGAACCTCGCACACCATGCAGTCCCTTGTTGGCCTCCATTCACTTAAAGACACAAACAATATCTACAGATCATTATATTCAGTTCTCAAAATGTCCTTTAACATATTGTTTTGAGTATATCGATAATATTGTCAGATATAGGTTTTAAAAAAAACCTTTAAATAGATTATACCAGGTACATTGATTTCTTAAAACAACATTTGCAAACACACGAGTTGACTCAGTTCTTTCAGTTTAACTTAAAAATATACATAAAACATCTTATTAGTCACTGAACCTTGATTCTTAAATGTCAAAGCCACATTTCTGTATTTTTGTTAAAGCTATTTGTCATGTTTTCCTATTTTATTGAATCCTGCCGGACCTTACTTCACTTTAAACATTTCGTTTTATTGTCATAATACATCAGGAAAACTAGGGCTAGTCTGCACAATGAGAATTACTTTTACATTTCACCTTAAGGACATTTTGCTGTGTATACTTACTATGTTTTCTATTCTTAATTAAGTACAGTTTGAATGCAGGATATAATATTTCAAACATTTTTAAATGATAGTAGCCTATTGGTTTGTCAACAATGATTTTTGGTCCACATTAGTAGTAAATGATGGTGCCACAAGTAATGAAGGAAGTAAATGAACACGCCCCACAGCCCGAGAGAATTCGCTTTATGTTTGTTGGATGCTGATTCCACTGCTTTTCCCACAGTGTATGAAATGTTTGATTTTGAATTTCAAAGTTGAATTGTGACGTATAGCTAGGGCGGTGTGTGGTGCAGTGGGTTCAGCGTTGGTGTTCGGATCAGGGGGTCACAGGTTCAAACCCCACAGCAGTCAGCATGTCGTTGTGTCACGGAGACACTTCTAACAAGTAATAATAATAATAGCTCGTCTATTAGAGCAGGTGCCACATTTCCTGAGGCTCAGTCCGAATGATGAATCTGGTTTGGGAATATTTACTGCGTGCCATCCCCTCTGTCTTCAACTCTTACTCTTCAATAAAGTCACTTGTGGCCCAAAATATAACTTACATTTGACCTAAAAACAAAGCAACATGTTGTGATGCTGAAACTTCTGAATTGTTTGTATTATTGCATCAAATCACTGTACCTATGCTTCTCCCTCCTCCTCCTCCCCCGTGCTGAGGCCTCCTCTGGGGTAGATCTCTCCCAGTAATCCCCTGGATCAGAAACCCCCCCCCCTTCATCCTGGCCCTCCTTTGCTTATTAGATCAGGCCCTCGGTCAAAAAGCAGGGATCTGGGGTCTCATTGTTTGGCCCCTGATTAAGAGCTTCTCACACCGGAGGATCAGCGAGTGAAGGAGAGGGAGCCGGGGTAAGAAAGAGAGAGGATCTCTTCTTTCTTTTTGTCTGGGGGGGTCTTATGGGCCACATTGTTGCAGGGCTCAGAAGGGGCTTCTTTTAAAGGTAGGCTGGATTTGGGGGACAATGGGATGTTAGACGATGAGGGATTTAAACCTAAGCTCATACTTTTAGGGCCTGTGGCCGTCCGTTTGTCCACTTCTTGGTGGTGTCCCAGTCCATCGTTAGATGTGAAGTGACACTGCAACATCTCAATGTGGAGGGATGGATCAAATGAAATCATCTCAATGTGGAGGAATAGATCAAATGAAAACATCTCAATATAAAGTGATGGATCAAATGAAAACATCTTACGTAATATACAATCATACATAATTGAATAGTACAATCTCCTACAAAGACAACATGTATAAACACTGGTCACTATATCAATTATAAAGTGTACAACATCACTCTTGGTTTAAATAAATGGTCTGCTTCAAATAAACATAACTATAACATTGATTATTATATTTTGTAATACCAGCTTTAGTTCTACTAAATGTGGAGTTCCTCAAGGTTTTATATCGGGCCAGAAACTTTTCATTTAAGAAATTGCATGTGTACAAAAAAAGTTACATTTTAAAAGTACATTGAAATGTGTTTTTAAACTATGCTTAATCAGAAACAGGTTTATTGCCAAGTAGGTTAACACTACGAGGAATTGGTCTTGGTGTTTTGGTGCATACAAAAATTAAAACACTGATAAAAAACTATTTTAAGAAAACTATAAAAACATAAAAATATAGCAATATTAACATTGAATGTGGTTGACATATAGGTATACCCGTAGACATTACATTAGAATAAACTATGTGCAGTTACAATGTGCAGAGTTCAGAGGGATGTGCAGTCCTCGCTTATAATATTATTATACAAAAAATGAAATCAAATTACATTATATCAAAACAAAATGTATGGTTTCTGGTAGATAAGAAGAGAATAAACAAGCCTCGTGAAAGTGTTGACAGACTGTGAAGAAGTGCTTTTACATATCGTCTGCAGGACATAAAACACTGAGGTAATTTAAAAATGACAACGTGCTGTATGTTTCCCATGCCAAGGAAGCCCATTGAGTTGTGTTCAATTGAATAACATGTAATATAACCATTGTTTTTGGCACCATCCTCTTCTTTTCTTGTGCAGTTTGAAATACAAACATAAATCCAGAAACCTTGACGGATAAAAAAACAACCTTGCAGTACATCGGTATAGAAACACAGTTAATGTGATCATCATGTGTTTGCAGTAGGCCTTTCTTTACAACAAAAAAGTGGAAACAGAACAAAACCCGTGACTCTATTCAGATCTAGACTCATTGTAATTAGCCGTGTGATTGTGGAGAAAGACGTTGGTTTGAAGGGACAGTGGTGCAACATTCCTGAGGGATTGAGAGGCCATGTGGGAAAAGCAAACTGAGGTGTTAATCTCAGCAGACTGCCCCCCCCACTCCCCTTCATGTCCCATCATCCTCAGAGGATTCTCTTAATCCCACAGTCTCTCCGGCTTCAGATCACACATTCCCTGATATGAAGCCGGCGCTCTTCAGCATCACGGACACACAAAGGGTTAATTAAAGCTGCTCGGAGTGGAATGTGTGTGGAAGGTTTATTGTTTATCGTAGATGCTGATTGGTTTAGGAATATGTGTATGAGAGCCCTTGTGCATCAGTTGGAGCTTGACGTATACACATTAGTACAATATAGAGTATTATCTTACTTTACGGTATTCAATTAAACATTCAGTTCTATCTCGTTCTATTTCACATGTAAGTAGTTTACTTATGCTTGTATTGAATGCATGTAATGTTATGTAATGCAAGTAAAAGTGCACCGATATGTCACTTGCACTGTTTGTATCTATGATGTCACATTGTCACTGAAACCTGGGAGGCTTTGTTTGTTGGGCATATTATATAAAACCACCTGGGTAGCAGACACACACACACACACACATACACACACACAAATTGTCCTATCAACCTGTGTGTGTGTCCATTACTCACTACACTGTGTCATTCTTTAAAGACTGAGGTGAAAGACTTGGTGACAGAGGCAGAAACACAGCTTCCTCTGAGTGTGTGTGAACGATGAAGACAAACAGTGATGGTGATAAACGTGGAGAGGACTTTCTGTGGATGTTTGTTTCTGCTGCCCAGTCGAGGGTGGAGGAACACCTGGGAGAGACTCCATCAGGTTCACCTCTTCATCACAAGCACTGTTTAGATTGAAAGGCCCTTGGTATTGGAAGAGTTGTGTTTTCTGTGTGTGGTCTGAGTCGTATTGACCAATCACATTCGAGCAGGCTTTGTTTGAATGCAGGTAAACGTAAAGCGAAATGCATAGGCCGAAGATAAAGGCTATTGCCTGACGAACATTTGGCTTTTTATTCGCTTAGAGCAGGGGTCTCAAACTCAAATACACAGTGGGCCAAAATAAAAAAATGGGTACTAGTCGAGGGCCGGACTGGTTCAATGTTTATAGCAAAACTTATTGAAATGAATTTATTGCACATATTAAACCTAGAACTAACAAAGCTTAAATGATTGCCTATAAAAACAACATTAAATAATCAGTTGCATTCATTTCGTATGGCTCTATCTGCAACTTTTCCAGAGTCATTTCTTATGATTACATTTTTCCACAGGCCAACAACAGCTTCAAAAAAACAAATCCCCTCAAAGAACAAACCAAACATGCCCTGTTGTCGTGAAGGTGTGCGTGCAATACACCGGAGGGCCAGATCTAATAGTAATTAGAAATGATCCTGCGGGCCGAAATTAAATCCACCAAGGGCCTGATTTGGCCCCCGGGCCTTGAGTTTGACACATGTGTGGCTTTGAATCAACTTGTAAAGATAATAAGATTTACTTTATTGATCCCAATTTGGGAAATGTTTGCGTTGCAGCAGCATAAAAACAAGGTGTTGCGCATAAGAGAAATTAGAAATAAACAATTCTCAAATGTAAACGTCTAAAAATAGAAATAAAACAGCAATACAAAAAGTAGAAAATATACATGTTGAAATACCAATTTACAGTAAACAACATATAAATCATTATGTAAACCGCCTACTTTTGAAACAACCAGTTCTCATAGACATTGTCTCGCATCACAAGTGGCTCATTGGACTTTAAACAAAGACTGATGCGCATAAAAGGAAGTAAGCCGGCTACACCAAAGCTCCAACACTTTGGACGTTGGCCAATAAGACTGTTGTCAGTCGCCGAGTTCCAAGATTGCTCAAAAACAATTATACATTTTATTTTGAGCACTAACCAAGTGCTTCAGAGAATCAGGAATAAATGATACATACAAAGCATAAAGTGCATTAAGTGTGCCCCAAATATGGATGTCCACAGCAGGAATTGACAGCATTGTATTTATTAGATGCAATTGATCTGAAATGATTATGTAGATTGGTCAATTGGACATGCTTTCAAGAAATAGCAGACAGGGACGATGTAATCAAGGTGCAGTCAAATCAATCCACAGATAGAAGAACGGTCTCTTTAATGTCAGCTGTAGACAACAAACACGAATGGACAAAAGCATCATTATTGAGTCAGTAAAACAGTGTTTGAATCAATATGTTAATGGGAATATTTCATTTATTTAGTAGCTGTGTGATAAATGAGTGACTGATCACTCTGTTGGAGTCCCTGCTATAATGACGCTGCATTTTATTCCTTTCATTCTAAGGAAACATTAAAAATGCCTTTAGCTAAGGAATAGATAGTACTTTTCTCTTTCCCATCCCAGACAAAAGAAGTCCATCTTCCCTCCACCCCCCCGTCATAAATATCTCAGTTCAGAGGTTGACAGCTCAAGCTTGATTCATTTTCACGCATGTACATATTTGTATTGGATCGCTGTCAAAAACAATTATAACGGTCCCACAAGGATCCCCCCCCCCCATCTCCCTCCTGTGAGGCGTCTGCTGTCAAGACTGCTTGGATGATTTTCTGGAGTCGGGGTGTCCACATCTGTGCCTGATTAGCACAACAATAAGGCTCCGAACCCCCCGCCTTAATGAGAGGGAATCTTCAGCCTGGGCTCGAGGACCCGCTGACAAAGACGCTATACAACCACCACACAAGTGTTTTCCTCCAGATCCATTAGGCTTAGCCACAGAAAGAAGTAGAGCCTCTCATATCCAGAAAAATGGTTCTTTGTGCTTCAACCTGAGCGAAAAATGTAAACTGGAAAATGAAATAAAGCTAAACATGGAACCAAAAGATAGTTATAATAGCCAGAATTAAAGGGGAAACCTGGCTGTGTTTTATTTTTCTAAACGACAGCTTGTGATCCCCTTTGTTTTTCTAAAGTCAAATTACCCCCAAAAACTTTCCCATGTGTGCAGCCTGTTGTTAGGGGTCACCCCGCCGGAGAGTCTGAGAAGCCCTTTGTGTAAATGAGACATACAATTACACAGTAGATGCACTCTTACTCAGAAATATACAGAAACTCTCACTGTATGTTTAACTCACTGTGTGTAAGAGAAGAGACGCGCAGTGAGTAGTAGACAACAATAGCTCTGTCATTATGTGTGTGTGTGTGTGTGTGTGTGTGTGTGTGTGTGTGTGTGTGTGTGTGTGTGTGTGTGTGTGTGTGTGTGTGCGTGCGTGCGTGTGCGTGTGTGTGTGTGTGTGTTAACTAACCGATCTCTTTAGGTCAGGGTTGCAGGCTAGGGAATGGCGATGTTAAAGTGGTTCCTCAAAAGAATACCAGAAGGACATACATATGTGTGTGTTCTTGTTTTCCATGTGTGTTTGTCTTGGGTCTGAGGACATATTTTCCACTACTTACTTGCGGCTTCTTGAACATCAAAAATGTGTTTTTATGTTGAGTAGGGGTGGCTTTGGTGAGGGGATGAATACAACTCATAAGGTCTGTGATTCGATCCACAACCCCTGCATGTCGAAGTGTCCTCAGGCAAGACATCTTTTCAGGTTTGGGTAAAGGATAAGGATATACATTGAGTTGTGTTGTTTAAAGTTCCAGTTTACTCCAGCAGAACTTCTTTAGGGGTTTTAAAACTAATCAATCTGTTTAGATATGGAGGCTGTGGCTCAGTGGTATAGTGTGTTGATCTTTGGATCAGGAGAGCACTGGTTCAATCCCCACTGCAGTCAGGATGTTACTGTGTCCTTCGGCAAGATTGCAGTATTGAGTGTACAGTATATATATATATATGAGTGTAAGTCGCTATGGGTAAAATAATCCAACAAGTAACATGTAATGTAGGTCAGGGTTCAATAGGGAATGGCCATGATCATGAGGGTCCTCATATGTTGTTGTTAAGAACACTGCAGACCTGACTGACATCTTTCTTGGTTCTAAATTCACCAACAAAGCCATTGAGGTAGCTTTCATATTTGTGGAATAGCAGTCTGTTAACTATGGAGGAGTCCAAGTAGCAGCAGAAACTGGTTTTTTTATACAATCTGTGACACAATTACTCTGACTTTGTTTTTTTAGAGATGAACAGCAGACAGCCCAAAGTCATGAACTAAGTTTACCCAACCCCCCTCCTCCCCTAGTTGTAAATCCTCAATTAATCTAAATGTCTTAGAGTTTATGGGTCTCCGTTAGCTAAATGAGTGTAGACTTCTCCTCCCTCCCTGGGCTGTAAAATGAAGAAATGGTGACTTGCTGATTGGCAGTGGCGCCCTGTGTGGCCTTGGAGTAGTGAGAGAGAGGGGGGGGTCTCAGTCAGAGGGGAGTTTATGAGCCCCTGTAATCACCAGGTGTTAAACTCAACAATTAGGAGCTGCTATTTTGTCGCTGGTTTATGGTGAAAGGCTGCTCCGTTAGGGCGAGGATGGTGAGCGCTGCAGAAAACACAAAGCTGTGGCGTGACGACATTTCAAGATTCAAGATTCAAAGGTTTTATTGTCATATGCACAAAGCTACAGTGTAGAAAGGGCAATGCAAATTTTATGACCTCAGCTCCTCAAACAATGCAACATATATAATAAAATACAAAATAAAGTAGTGCAAATAGTCTATATACATGCCAATAGAAAATGGGATATGTACAAGAATTTCAGTTGGACCTCATTTACACATATTGTCTGCGTAGTGTTCGTAAGGTTCGTTAAGAAGGGATATTTTTACCCAAAAGTCCCTCATCAGTGACATGCATGACCTACATTATTAGTATTATTGATAAGATGTCAGTCGTATTATCTGCTCAAAGACTTCATCTATGTTTCAGGAATGCACTTTTTCTTCTGTTCTGATTTGTTTTACGTTTGCGTTACGTTGTGCAAACCTTTGTTGCAGAACTATAAATGATGCTTAAATCCTTGAACTCAAAATTATTTTATGGCCAGGAAAAGACTAAGGTGAGTCAGAGACTGCAAAAGCTTTTATACAAATATACTGACTTAGAAACATGATGTTGTTAGGCTTTTCATTAATAACATTATGTATTGACAAGGAGATATATTCCTGTAAATGGTGGACATTGTTATTATTTGATGGAAATATAAAAAAAAAACTTTGAGCAAGAGTTCAATACATGCACAATTATGATTGTTTGTTCAATTTCCTTCGAACTTGTGTATCTTGAAAGACCTTGACACAGTAAGGCAGGTAGACAGATGTTTCTGGAGATCTGGGAAAAACTCGAGGAAACAGAAATGCATTTGCCCGATTTTTCCCAATTTAGTGGACATTCAGATTTAAAACAATTGTCTTTAGTTACTTCTCAAATAAGAGTTTTGTCAAATGTTATGTTGATGTTGATTTCCCACTGCGGTGCGTCACTGGATACATTTGCACAGGCAGTTAGTCAAGCCTTTTTTTAGGGCCCTTCCCTCATGGAAAATAATGAGAAAACGTTGTCTTGTGACGCAGACTGAACATGACCATATTCGTCCAGTGACCCTCCGCACACACACACACACACACACACACACACACACACACACACACACACACACACACACACACACACACACACACACACACACACACACACACACACACACACACACACACACACACACACACACACACACACACACACACACACACACACACACACACACACACACACACACACACACACACACACACACACACACACACACACACACACACACACACACACACACACACACACACACTGTATACATTACTTCAGGGGACATTACATTGACTTACATGCATTTCCTGGAGACTTATCCTAACCTTAACCATAACCAACACATGCCTAACCCTTACCCTAAACCTAACCAAGTCGTCACCCTAAAATTAATGATTCCCCTCATGGGAACCTCCATTTTGTCCCCATAAGGGAGGCGAGTCCCCACACGTGACTGTGTAAATAGATTTAGGTCCCCACAAGTATTGTAATGCTAGGCCACACACACACACACACACACACACACACACACACACACACACACACACACACACACACACACACACACACACACACACACACACACACACACACACACACACACACACACACACACACACACACACACACACACACACACACACACACACACACACACACACACACACACACACACACACACACACACACACACACACACACACACACACACACACACACACACACACACACACACACACACACACACACACACACACACACACACACACACACACACACACACACACACACACACACACACACACACACACACACACACACACACACACACACACACACACACACACACACACGCACACACACAGCGTGGTGTCAATGAAAGGTATAGCCCTCACCTTAACACTTAAATTACAGGTGTACTTAGCTCTGGCCTCAGAGGTGTGAATGCTGGGTAATTATGTGTCATTGTGCCTGGAGATTACATTCTTCAGCTCATCGACTAAAACTGACCCCTCCAACCTCCTGAAACCCTCCTCACTTCAACACCTATATTTCTGTTATCGAGCCGTGCATAGAGGATCAGGAGTCAAATGTATGATTTTATAATCTCTAACCACTAGTTTGAAGGAATATCAGCTATACTTGCATTATAGCTGATATACTCCATGTATAGCCAATAGACATGTATTTCTTTGTACAGTTCACCACTTACCAAAACAGTTTAGTTGTCTTTGGGTATGTTGAAAATGCAGCTCCCAGAGCAAAGGTTTCCTCCTCTGACCTCCACTTATCTAACCTCTGCTCACCTGATCTGCCTCCCTCAGGTGACACTGCTCACACACCTGTCACCCAAGGGTGCTCTGAGTTAAAATCACCTCCGAGCCAACACATCATTCTTCCTTTGACGGCTGCAAAGACAGCAAAATTATTCCCTTTTAAAGTTCACTAAAGGGTAATTATGTAAGGTTAAGACCTCTTAGAGTTTGTGTTTAAGATCAATCTGTTGTGGTTTTCTTTTTCAGTATGAGAGGGCTACAAAAACAAAATGAGATTTGGTCTATGGTCAAATTATGCTTTGAAATGCTAAATGGAAACTGCAGAAAATTGTTAGAAATGTTCTCAATTGCGCAACATTTAACAATTACTTGAGGTGTTTCCTTTGTCGAAAACGGTTTTTGTTTTGTAACTCACATACTGTAGATGTCTGGGCGGTTGGCATTTTACCAGATATTCTTGTGCATTACAATTCCATTACTTCGTCCAGATAAAGTATTGCCAATAGTAGTTGACATGAAGAAACAATTCAAAGTTCCCCAATTCAAAAAGAAAGGTGAGATGACTTAAGGCGACATGTTTCTGGTGGCAGCTTCTACTACTACTATTTTCTTGCGATTAAAAGCCGTGTGAAGAGCAATACCTATACCTCCAACTTTTGATAAAGCTCTGATTCGCATGACCTAAATAATACTGTATGTTCAAAACCATGTCCCAGTTTTCAACCTTTCAAAAGACTGCTGTTAGGGGAGAGGACGCAGGGATGGTTTATTTGCCACTCATCCACCTAATTCTTGGTTTTATTCCAAGTTCTAACCCCTTTTTTTGTGTTCTAATTTTTTCAACTTGAGTTATCTGTGAAACATTTCCGGCTTGTGTTTTTTTGTTGTTCTACCGAATCACTGCTTTGATTCATGTATTGAATAAGCCTTCATTTTTCTTGCAGCCATTTATAGTGTTGTTAGTTTCTTTATTTGCCTTGTAAAGCGACTATGAAAATGTCTAGGTAAATGTAATGTATCATTTTTATTATCAAATCAAATGTGTGCTTTAAAAGTTATTTTATTTCGCTTGACAATTGAATGAAAACACAAACTGACACAAATATTTCCCTCCACAAACTTAGTGGATTTCTCTCTTACTTCCACTGCTCTCATTCTTTAGTGTGTGTGTGTGTGTGTGTGTGTGTGTGTGTGTGTGTGTGTGTTTCAGGCCAGTAATAGTGGGCAGGTGGTCAGAGCTGCAGCTGAGCTCTCATGGGAGACCTCTCAGGTCACAGAGGTCAGAGGTCAGTGTGCAGGAGTTTGCCAGTGTGTGTGCGCGCATTGTAGTCCATAGGTAGGTGAAGGTAGGTTTCAATGAGTGTGTGTGTGTAACTGACACGCTGTCATCAGTGTGTACAGACACACAGCTGCAGTGCGGCTGATTGGTCCTCTGGGAGAACAACAGAGGAGCTTTTTGTCCGGGCAAACAGAGCTCTCACTCACAGCTCTCGTCTTTTTTGATTTCTAAAAACAAACATTTTGAAAATAAGTATTTTAGAAAAGAAGAAGCATCAGGCATCCTTTCAATGAAAGAAAGACACAGGATTTTTAGGATATGTGGTCCGATTGTCATCCAAGAAACAATTTGTGTCCTTCACAATTAATTGTTTCTTAACCCCATGCTTCCTTTCCTGAACGTTACGATGTAACACCTGTGCTTCTATTGGCTAGTGCTGCAACACATTGTACGTGATAGGCAAAGGGGCGGGACTTCTGTAACTGGTAGACCAATCACAACATCCAGCTAACCAATCAGAGCAGACTGGGCTCTGGTTTCAGACAGAGGGTGAAAAGAGGTGCCGTAGCACCGTCAGTATGAGACAAATAAAGAGCTTTTTGAACATTAAAGTATGGAGACATGTCCCAGTAGAGACACTACATACTGATATACACCTGAACATCAGCAGGAGAGGACTCTTTAAAGTAGAGACACTACATACTGATATACACCTGAACATCAGCAGGAGAGGACTCTTTAAAGTAGAGACACTACATACTGATATACACCTGAACATCAGCAGGAGAGGACTCTTTAAAGTAGAGACACTACATACTGATATACACCTGAACATCAGCAGGAGAGGACTCTTTAAAGTAGAGACACTACATACTGATATACACCTGAACATCAGCAGGAGAGGACTCTTTAAAGTAGAGACACTACATACTGATATACACCTGAACATCAGCAGGAGAGGACTCTTTAAAGTAGAGACACTACATACTGATATACACCTGAACATCAGCAGGAGAGGACTCTTTAAAGTAGAGACACTACATACTGATATACACCTGAACATCAGCAGGAGAGGACTCTTTAAAGTAGAGACACTACATACTGATATACACCTGAACATCAGCAGGAGAGGACTCTTTAAAGTAGAGACACTACATACTGATATACACCTGAACATCAGCAGGAGAGGACTTTAAAGTAGAGACACTACATACTGATATACACCTGAACATCAAGAGGAGAGGACTCTTTAAAGTAGACACTACATACTGATATACACCTGAACATCAGCAGGAGAGGACTCTTTAAAGTAGACACTACCTACTGATATGAACCTGAAAACGAGCACAATAGGACCCCTTTAAAGAAACAAGGCCTACCACAGATGGCAATAAACTAACTTAGTTTAAGTGCTAATCTAAGACTTTGAGGCTCTCACTTAGCTCTCTCTACAAACTGCCTTACATTACACACTCAGTCTGTACATGAAATACTGGTATCTCCAAACCACGAGCAGCGTAATCAGACACATTAAAAACACACAGTTCAGTATGGAAGCACTTTGAGCTCTTGGCCTGCGAGGTGAACCGTGTAGTTTCGTGGTGCCACACGTCTTTCCTGTGTTGGTTTATGGATGTGTGGCGACATAAGTGATTCCAGGCGTGTGTGGCAGCGCCGTGACGCAGATCCAGCCAAAGAAAACCTTCAGACAGGCGTGTGTGTGTGTGTGTGTGTGTGTGTGTGTGTGTGTGTGTGTGTGTGTGTGTGTGTGTGTGTGTGTGTGTTTTTTAACCTTTATCTGTAATAGAAGCACTGCAGTGTTTCGAAGTGTTAAGTTAAGGACATATTTTAAATAAAGACACACGTTTTTAGAGGTGATTATATTGTCTGCTCTTAATTTCTCCACATTTTAAGAGCTGTTAACACTACTTCACTTACTGTTAAGTAGAGAAATAATCAGAAAAACCTTTCCTGCTTAATAGCCTTTTGTGTGGATCACTATACGTGCATTTAATAGCAAACGCTCGCTCTCCTTTTTCCCCTCGAATTGCAGTCATTATGTCCATTAATTACCTGTGAAATGGCTCTCAGGCAGAGGCAGGCCGGCTGCATTCAGGCTGCCAGCAGGGGATCGTGGTTGGCATCGAGCCACCGGGCCAAATATCCAGGGAGCATGGATGTTTAGATTTTATATTTCAGTCCATTAGCACATTAACCACATCGGCTTATTGTGACTGCAACAACAGAAAAGCCCTTGTTCGACCAGAAAGCTCAGCATGCACTGCTACAAAGAAAAGAAGAAATTAGCGTAAACCTATAAGAACTTAAATGAATGATCATGGTTTAATATCATTCTTTTAAAAACTCTTAGGTAAGATACAAATAATGTATGGATAAAAAAGGTCAAAAGGTTTATGTTGTATAACTGAATAACACATTTGATATGCACACACGTAAGAACTTTAGTCTGAAACACAGACACGTGTAGCTTAACCCCATAGTTTGTTGAAGCCACTTTAGTTGAGTCATCCACACACACACACACACACACACACACACACACACACACACACACACACACACACACACACACACACACACACACACACACACACACACACACACACACACACACACACACACACACACACACTTGAAGATGGCCGCAAGCGTTTACAGTATTTACACACAGTAGCCGCCTGAAAACAAGTCTGCCATACTCTGACCACACAGGGAGCAACACTGTGGCCGGAACACACACACACACACACACACACACACACACACACACACACACACACACACACACACACACACACACACACACACACACACACACACACACACACACACACACACACACACACACACACACACACAGACACACACACACACAGACACAGACACAGAGACACACACACAGACACAGAGACACATACACACACACACACACACACACACACACTGGACCAACAATGTTGATAAAGAAAGGTTATTTTCAATTAATTAAAGTAGCTCCGTATCGCAGTTCCAACTCCAATAGAAAATCACTCACACACCAATGATGTAAACAGGAAGTGTATTCTTGCCATAAGCCCCACATTTTAACCTACATTTGTTTACGTTTTTGATCAAAAGGTCAGTGCATTCAGTCTCAGTGAAAGTATAGGGTGATATGACGCCAGGAACTATAACGGTGTACATTAATTAACTAAACAAATCCTCCATCCTTTGCGTATATATCCTGATAACTCACATGATATGATTCCCTCCTCTGAATTTACATAATAATACGTTTGTATTTAGAGTGGACGGGCCCCTCCCAGCATGCATTGCAGTGAGGCCCCACGACTGCATGCATGCTCTCAGTGAAAGAGCAGCCAGGTGGAGAGGCCCTTTCACTGCAAACTGACCTTGACAGAGTTTGATTGGATCCTGCTTCCTCTTGCTGTTTCCCTCATTTTCTCCCCCCCCTCCTCCTCCTCTCTCCCCCCCTCCTACATTTCTCATTCACCTCCTCTGACTGACACCTCCCATCAATGTGCTTTTTGTTCCCTTCTTGAGAAGTTTCTGTCTCCTCTGTTTCAATCTCTTTCTGTCCATCTTGTTTACCTCCCCTCTCTCTTCTCGACAGGATGAAGATATTCGTCCCGATCCGCTGATTCCTGTCTTCATCTTTTCTCCGGCTCCATGTTTCCCTCCTGTTTCCTGTCCTCCTCTCCCTCGTCTGAAGGATGAAGACGTCTGTTGCAAAAGACTGCTTCCTCTCTCTCTGTTTAGTCTTTAACGAGAAGTCCCATGTGCTGCTTTATGTTTCAAAGATAAGCAACCTCATATTGAAAAAAGCTCAAAAAAGGTAATATCTTGTCGTTTTTAAGCTTGACTTTCTCCCAATATCCTCATGAATTACTCACCCTGTGTTACTGAAATCTGGAAGAGAACTTTACGTTTGCCACATGCCTCCACCATGAACTAAATCACCAAACACGGAGAGAAGTTTGAATGAAATGAAGTTAATGGGGGCAACGTTTAGCAACAGAAAAACTAAATAAAAACATATCATTACAAAATCATACATAGCTTGTGCGGTTTATCACAAATCTATTTCATCCAGTCACATGCTCATTGCTCCTTGACCCTTAGATGCATAAGTGGATCTTTTTGGACCCGGTGAGGTGGTTTTCTTAGAGTATCTATGTAATTACATTTTGTTATCATTTCATATTCCAGCTATTCCTCAAAAGACATGTTTTGGATATCATGCCATTCAAATTTTAAATTGACATTTTAAGAAATTGTAGTTTTTGTATTACTACCCCAAGCTTCCATAAGTGGGTTAAAAATGACCCGCATGCATTCTCTATCGAATTTAATTTTTTTTTCAAAATGTAAAACAAATGTCTAAAATTATAAATAGTGAAAAATTACATATAATATATTTCTAGTGAGAACCAAAATATAATACTAAATATTATACAAGTAATTTTTCTTAACCAAAATGAGAAAAATGGCATAAAACATATTATTCTAATACGGGTCCTTTTTGACCCACTTATGGAAGAATGTATAGGGTCCAGTCACTCGGGCATCTAAGGGTTAAAGGTGGGGTAAGTAAGTTTGAGAAACCGGCTCGAGATACACTTGTTGTTATATTCCATGGAATGCTCTTAACATCCCGATATCAATGAATATCTTTAGTGCTTTGACAAAAAATACATAAAAAAAACGTCATCTGTGGAAGCCGTGGCGCTGTAAAAAGCACGACCAATCATCTGAGCCGGCCCGGCTAAAGTAACTGGATGGCCTACCTGCCTGTCAGCCTTCCATCTGTGCACAAACTTATCTCGTGCCCTCATTGGTCATGTGCGCGTTAGTGTGTGTTGGAGGAGGGGCTCTGTGAGGAAGTGGCAGATTTTTACCGGCTGTGTATTTTCAAATTCTAGCGCACTCGAGCTGGTTTCTCCAAAATGACCTACCCCACCTTTAAAGAGATGCAATTTATCAACAATTCACAACGTTGATGCATGCGTAAAAAAAGTGTCCATGTCATCTGAATCCTTGTTATAAAGACATTTAAAAAAAAAAAAATGTTCCTCTACGATTTGGCATCTTTTCCAAAAGCACAGTGAGTTTTACTTTACTAAAATACGATCTTTTTTAAACGCTGTTAAGGTCCAGAAGAAAACATGTATTTCTGCGTATCCACACGGATGTAAAAGGGTGAGTTTGGAAATGCCATCACCTCAATGCGCACATGATTATTGTTGCTTTGTGTAATGAGCGTGCACCAGAACAAAAACAATGGCGGACTACCAACGGTTTTTACATGTTAATTACATTTGGTAGCCTTGTCCATTGCTGCCCCCACCCTCTGGAACTCCCTTCCACAACACATCAGAGACTGCACCGACCCCCCCACTTTCAAAACACTGACCAAAACATACCTCTCCAGACTGGCTTTTAAGTTTGTATTCTCTATCACCACTGTAAACCGTCTTTGAGCACCTGAAAAAGCGCTTTGAAATTAAATCTGCTGCTGCTGGTATGTTTTGACATGCGTGTTTCCTGTATTTAGTTGGTTTTGCACCCGTCAAATGATCTACTACGGACGACTGGGTTACGCTGGTGCTTGATCTACTGAACTGGGAGTCAGAGGTCAGTCCCGGAGCAACATGTTGTATTTCAGATGATGGGAAAGTTGTGCTTCTTTATGTCTCCCTGCAGGCTACTAACTTGGCTCTGTGTTCTGAGCGTCAGACGTTTATCTGTGTTTCTCTTCAGTCCTGAAATAGAAAATGATAAACAGCCATGATGAACTGCACTGCAGGTTACAGGTGATGTAATCACTCCACTTCTCTTCCAAAATAAATCTGCTACGTCAATGAACAGAGCACGGGCGGATGGACATTTTCAGCGTTAGAGAATCTACTTTGTGCAAAATAAATCCCCCAAAACATCTGTTTCTTTACTTTAGTTCATATGAAAGCTTTACGGATCCATGTGAGCTTTACTGTATATCTGCTTTTATTATTTCTCTGACTTTTGGCTCAAACATCTTTATCTGGATAGTGACAGGATTTGCTGTGATCACCAAGTAATGTGTATCAGTTTTTGTGCTGTCTTCGCTCAAACATATTAGCCAGACATGGAGATAGTGCAAAGGAAAGGAGATATTAATGTGGTTTTTTTCACTTTTAAACTGTGCTTTTGGTCATTTTTCCAAAGGCAGCACACTTACACTTAGAGGAACAGTTTTAATCTTCTTTGCTTTCTTTGCAAGGGTTAAACGTGAGTGTTGTATTAAATGAACCTGTGCTTTTCTGATAAGTGCAGTTGTGTGCATTGTTGTGAATGTAGTAGAGCAGGTTATGGTGACAGTGAAGCTTACACAGGCAAAGACGGCAGCTCGGCTCCTTTAGGTAAAACGCAGAAGAGGTAAAGGCAGCACTTGATAGACCTAGCTGACAGTATGAAGCCACGTTGCAGTGAAGTGCTTGTGTTTCTGTGTTTTCAGGTAGTGATGAAAATATGTATAAAGGCAGTGACACAGATGTATAATGGATGTGTAAGTGTAACAAAGTAGCCGTAATGCAAATATGTTATTTAAATTGCATTTTTACGTAGTTTTGCCTTGACGTTAATTGATGAGTGTGTCGTGTGAAATATGGACTAACGCCTATAGCACAGCCACCTGTAACTTATAGTGAGGTAATGAATATTGTCGGTGTGTTTAAGAGGTTCATTTGTTAGCTGATGTAAACAAATATTTAGGCAGATGCATCAATTATTAGACCTGGCCTGCAGTGTGGAGCCACCTGGCAGTGATGTGCTTGTGTTTCTGTATTTTCGGATCAAATGAAGTAAAGGAACATTAAGGAAGTTGTTTTTAACTTATGCACACCTGGAAGTTTGCAGCAGCAACTAGCAGTGGGCTAACTTAGCTTAGCACAATGACTGGAAATTGGGGGAAACGGTTAGCCTGGTTTGTCTTGAGCTCAACATTTAACAGCTGATATCTTCTTTTTTTAATCAGTGTGAGTGTAAAAAGATGCATTCACTGTTTACTTTGGGGTCATGTATCCGTTCTTCGTCATTTACCAACAACAAGTGGAGATTCCTGGAAGTTAATGGCACCAAGAAAGGAAAAGTCTGGCAGAAAAAAAAATCATTGGTCAACGTGAAGAAGGCCAGTGTGGACAGAAACATTGCATTCATGACAGATTTATACCACCTCGGTGTGGACGTGGCCTCCTTCATGGCTCCTGGAAGACAGCGAAAGGAAAGTGAAGTGTGAGGGCTAAACGTCCTGATCCCTGCTGACAGACGTCTGAACAGAGGACAGAAACTAGAGAAGAGAGTGAAGAGAGAGATAAAGAAACACTGGTGGCTGTGATTACATGCAGGAAATGACTCTCCCATAAATAACTCTTAGAGACTCTTCCGCTGCAGCACGGACAAATCCATTATCCATTTATGCAACCATTTTTATTATTTTCAATGTTTTATGTTCACAAGATTATATAGATGGTAAATTGGGACATCTCTAAGGTTGACCAATCACAACAGAGCCGGCCAGCTAACCAATCAGAGCAGACTGGGCTCTGGTTTCAGTCAGAGGGTGAAAAGAGGTGCTGCAGCACAGGCAGTATGAGAACAATAAAGAGCTTTTTGAACATTGAAGCATGGAGACATGTCCCAGTAGAGACACTACATACTGATATGAACCTGAATATGAGCAGAATAGGGCCCCTTTAACCCTCCTATTGTCTTTGTTCCCCCCCCCCTTACTTTGGCGTTCTCGGTCAAATTTGACCGGTCCTGTTTTAACTGCTATTACATTAACACAAAAAACATTCATCATCACCAAATTTCATTTAACACCCTTTCAAACTGTAAATATTGTATCGGACTACTGGCATACATGAACAACTGCAGTAAATAGACAAAGAACAGACACTGAACATGATGTATTGTGTGTGTGTGTGTGTGTGTGTGTGTGTGTGTGTGTGTGTGTGTGTGTGTGTGTGTGTGTGTGTGTGTGTGTGTGTGTGTGTGTGTGTGTGTTTGAGTGCCAGGTGTGATTCACATGATGGGCACATAAGGGGGACACACATCTAGTGTGTGTGTGTGTTTTATATCTGATTCGGATGGTTACTAATTCATTTTTGTTATGGCGGTCATTGTTTACCAGGAACACCATGGGTGTTACAAAATTGACTAAATCATCCTAAATCATATTTGACCCCGATTTAACAGCAGGGTTAAAGGTGATGTAGTTTATGAATGAATTCAAATTGTTCAGATTAAGCTCAGTGTCCATTATTGGTGTCTGGCAAAGAAATCCTGAGCGATTCCCCGATTTGCATATTCGTTTTTATATGCATTTACCATACAAATAGTGCACCTGTTGGGACTATTTTAAGTGGAGGATGAATACACACTTGGTGTATTTACTAAGGTCCATGGCAAAGTAGAATAAACTCTATAACAATACAAAATATAGAACATACACAGACCAATCCTTTAAGTGTTTTTTTTAGCGTGCAAATCACTTATTTGCTTGCAGGGTGGAAGTGCAGTTCCAGGCTGTTGGAGAGCGAGGACACCTGTGCGCTTCACGGTCTGTTAGCTGTGTGTGGGGGGGGGGGGGGGGGTGAGTGAGAGAGAGGGAGAGAGGGAGAGATACCTTTACAAAAGATTCATTCTGTTGTGTCACTTATGGTATGTGTGAAAAAAAAAACATATTTTCCAATTTCACATATTCTCATTCTTATCATGTCCCTTTTTCTCACTTATTTGAATGACAAATCGTCCATTTTGCCTTCCTTAATGATAAGTTATACATATATATACATATATATATATATGTATAACTTATACTTTATATATATATATATATATATATATACAGAAATGTAAACAGTTAGCGAAACAATTAATAAAACTAACTGAATAACTGTAAAGATATTCTTCTAATGGAAAATGCTGGCAATTAAATCCTTTAATTTCATTCTTATTCTTATGCTCTACTTAAGTTAAAGCAAAAAATACTTTGCATAGTCTTTAACGATAAATATTTTTAAATAAAAAAGGTTAAAAATCAAATCTAGATTGACTCACATTTAAAGGTGGGGTATGTAACTTTGGAGAAACCAGCTCGAGTGCGCTAGAATTTGAAAATACGCAACCGGAAAAGATCTGCCACTTCCTTCAGACTTCAGAGCATTCCATGGAATATAACAAAGTGTTTCTGAAATAAATGACATACCCCACCTTTAAGTGAACAACATGAAATTGTTAAACAGTTTCATACACCGTGATTTTTTTACATATTTCAGGTCCATATATCCACTGTTGTGTCTCAAATAAAAAATAACCACATTTGCCACAATTAGAAACACTACACTTCTCATGTCCCCCCAGATATTCTCTCACTGTGTTTAATGCGTGTCCTCGATGGTATTAGTGATGTCTACATGTGTCAGGTGCTCTGCTCTGAGTCACATCAGAAACTGCTCTCAGTGAACAGTGAAGCTGCTGCTATCAGCCGGCCTGCGCTCAGAGAGTCTGCAGGAACAGGATCAGGCACGTTTATCACACACAGGGCATGACTCCTGTGATGTGGCCCTCCAGGCCGCTATCAGAGAGGGAGCCGGCCCCCGAGACCCCAGCCAGGACGCCTGTAGGTGGGCAGCTTTATCAGGGAGCGAGGGGCGTGATGGAGGGGGAGAGCTGGGTTTGAAGTTGCTTAAAAGGAGCCTTTGTTCTGCTAAAAATGTGTTTCCTCTAGTAAACAAGTCATGTTGTAACAGGGGATGTGCTGTATCATGCTAAAACTTCAATCAATATGTATATCTGAAGTAGATGTTACCTTCAAGGAAGAGATTTCTCATCCAAAAATGCAGACATTGGTAGTTAATCAATTTCTGTAAGATCATATGTTTTTATGATGAGCCTATTAGAAACAATGTGATCACAGAAATACAAATGTTTTGATGAAATACACACTTTAATCTTCTCTTGAGAAAAACACTGAGACAGAAAACTAGACTGTTTTAAAAGCTTCTCATGTTAAACTAAGGGAAATATTTTTAGGAGAAACGTGATTATTTCCCTTTAACTTCCTCACAATTCCTCAGCAATCCAGCTCACTTAAAAAAAACACCTGTACCATGAGAAAGGGCTGTGAAGTGCAGTTTATACTTCTCTGAATGACAGCGTTACTTATGTGTTATATATATAATATTAGGTCCAATAACTCAAGGAACATTTATGCTTGTCGCTGCATTGAATTATTATTAGTAATATACAATATCTGAGAGTTATTGAGGTAGAAGTATGAGGTTGCATAACATGGAAGCACAAGTACCTCAAATGTGTGTATAAGTGGCTTACAGTACTTGAGTAAATGTACTTAGTTACATTCCACCACTGCTGCTGTTCTTTCCTATTGATAAATCTCTGCCAGCAGCGTGAGAGATAAACCAGGAGGAGGTCTGTTACTCACACAGATAAGATGTGGTAACACACACACACACAGTCACACAGCTCGCAGCGCTGATAACACTCGTGTCTTTGATGTGACTCCTGGAGGGAGAAGGAGTGATTGAGAGGGAGGGAAATTGGGAGAGATTACAGGAAGAGCTGCAGGGACGTTGTTTTGTGTTACAGACCCTTCAGTCATCTTCTTCCCTTTCAGGTGGAAATGGACTCTTCAAACACATTTTAATATTGACGACGTTTTGTGGCCAAAGGGGTCTGAAAACGATAGTGCCGAGTCACATGTAAGGAAACTTACATCAGTAGAATTGAATTGTTTTAAATTAAAAAAATAATGATAATGTCGGAGAACCTATGTTGGCAAAAGATGACAAAAATATTTAAACATTGTTTTCCATTTTATGCCAATACATTTCCCTTAATCCTACTTTATTATTATTATTATTATTATTATTATTATTATTTATGTTTGTATATCATATATCTTGTTTGATGAAGATAATCACATTGATATATCAATAATGAATTAATATAATACATACTATTTTAAATTGGCCATAAGTAAATGCCAAAGACTTTATGAAAGATTTTTATTTTGAATCATTGTCATTGTAATATTACTTTTACTAAAGTTAAAGATTGAAACACTTGTTACAGTCATTAAGATATATATATTTATTAAATAAAAAAGGTAAAACGTTTAAATGTGCACCTCCTTAAATATAAGTCAAAACATGACATTGTGAAAAAGTTTCCTCAAATAGAAACTCATTTTTTACATATTTCTCAGGTCTGTGTTGTGTTGTCATCTAGTCTCCATAGCAACACAGTCCATGTTATAAAGACGTGAATGGTCGGGGTCTCCGGGTCAAATATAAATCAGAGCAGAAGGATCAACATCACTTTTACTAAAGTCCATTTTTCTGGTTCTGTATCAATGAGAATGTGACATGACCAAAGGAGGCCTCGGTGTAAAAAAATGTCACATGCAAACAGCAGAGATCAGGTGTGATGAGTTCAGGGTCAGAGTGATCGTTCATCAGGGTGAGAGATGAACTTAACAGAGGAAAAGGAAGAAATAAAGAAATGGCACATTCAGGTTGCAGAGGCAAAAGTACCCTCCATGTCATCTGTAAATGTGTATGGTTGAGGCGACATAGATAGATATAAACGTTATATATCTCAAATTGGGAATGTGTGTGTTTGCCTCTTCTGAAACCGGTTTAAACGTAAGTGGTTTAATTCCTATACGTTTCTATAAGCCAGCTGATGAACGAGTAACTCCAACAAACACACACACACACATTCTGCTTCCTGCAGGATGTTGTGCTGTGACATTTGAGTATGATATGAGAAAGAAGAGAAGGAAGAAAGGTGTGTGTGTGTATATGTGTGAGCTTCCTGTAGGATGTTATGCTGTGACCTTTGAGGAGGATGAACCCTGGGTGAGTGCTGAGGCTTTTCAGTGCATCCTGATACTAATAAGATGCCTCCGATAGCCTTTGCGTGTGTGTGTGTGTATCTGACTTTGCATGCACCACTGAAGTATACTGATAAAGGAACGTCCAGTTGAATCTGGACAAGAGACCCTTCGTGCTCGAGTGGAAGGAAGTACTTCAGCAAACTGATAACATGAGAGTGTGTGTGTGTGTGTGTGTATGCATGTGTGTATGTATGTGTGTGTGTGTGTACAGGACACTATGCTATTTGAAAATAATCAAAAACATGTGATATACCGATTGTTACAACTGCGAACTTAACACTTTTAGTTTTGAAGTTTATATTCTTCTTCATTTAATCCAAGCAGGTACATAAAAATGTTCCAACTTGTATTCGCATTTGGAGAAAAAAATATAGATAAGCAGCTCTCAAAAGTGTTTTCTCAGTTTGCGTCCTGATTGTTTGCTTGTATCTTCTCCTTCTTCCCCCTTCAGTCATCCCTCCATCTTTGTCCCCTCATTCTGTCAGCGTCTCCCCTGGCAGGAAAAATAAACTTGACCCCTGCATCCTGGCGAGAGGTGACCTCCCCACCTCAGCAACCCCTAAACACACACATTCAAACACACACACACATTCAAACACACACACACACACACACACACACACACACACACACACACACACACACACACACACACACACACACACACACACACACACACACACACACACACACCACACACACACACACACACACACACACAGTGAGTTCCTTCTACTTTCCTTACTCCTTTCCTTGGGTTTCTCTGAACCTCTCTGTCACCCAGCTAATGGTGAGATGTGTGGAGGTGCTGAAAATATGCAGGATTTGAACCCATAAGAACCCGGACCCATTTATACTTTTGGGAAAATTAAGGGGAACATAATTTAGACTAAATAGACCACCTAGAACACATTTCTGACAAGAACCTCCCCCCTAGTGTCAAATATTTGAAATGTGACATATATGTCACATTGAGCTTTAATGGTAAAATAACTCTTATACATAACTAAATTAACGAGGATGATTTCTTGGTTTAGATTAGTTTGAACATTCTTTGAATTGAAGAATAAGAACATATCAACTCAATATAATTGAATCAGCTAAATTAAAGGTGGGGTAGGTAAGTTTGAGAAACCGGCTCGAGATACACTTTTTGTTATATTCCATGGAATGCTCTTAACATCCAGATAGCAATGAATATCTGAAGTGCTTTGACAAAAAATCCATTAAAAAATGTCATCTGTGGAAGCCGTAGCGCTGTAAAAAGCACGACCAATCATCTGAGCCGGCCCGGCTAAAGTAACTGGATGGCCTACCTGCCTGTCAGCCTTCCATCTGGGCACAAACTTATCTTGTGCCCTCATTGGTCATGTGCGCGTTCGCATGTGTTGGAGGAGGGGCTCTGTAAGGAAGTCTGAAGGAAGTGGCACATTTTTTCCGGTTGTGTATTTTCAAATTCTAGCGCACTCGAGCTGGTTTCTCCATTGTTACCTACCCCACCTTTAACTGAGCAGATCATAATAATATTTCGAATTGTGCATATATGTCACTTTGGGTTTACTGTGAAAGTTTAGGGTTAAAGTCCCGATGTGACACAGCAATGTTTGTCTCATTTGTTTCATATCAATTTGATCAAGAAATGTTTCCACAACAGGTTAAATGTAATAAAGGACATGTTGTGAGCATTTGAATTCTTAAATGGCTTGAATTTTACCTTTTATTTAAAAAAAGCTTTTGAAATGTAGCTCGTTATGTCACATGTGTTAGTCTGGCACATGGACATCTTGGACATGTTGTTATGGGAACACAAAATCACATGACCTGGACCATGACCCACCAGACTGTTCAGTGTGTGTCACTCAGGGACTTCATGAGATAAAAACAAGGCTAAAGCTGCTTCCAGAACATTTAAAGTTCACCCGTGTCACGGTGGGTCCTTATGGGTTAAGTTTGAATAGAACTTTTATTTCTTATTCCTTACATGACTGCACAAACAAAAACCACGATTCTTTTCAAGTGAGTGTTTCGACAATTCATTGTGTCAAGACTAGAAAGACACAAGTTATTCGCCAGGCCTTTTATATCTGATCTCTAATGCGACTTTCAAACCAACACTTTTCCCGTTCTAGCTCCGTGCTAGAGCTTTTCTGGTTCAGCTCCGGTTTCCATTTTCTGCTCCCGCTTTGTTCACACCACACAGAGCCGGGGTGGTACTGCGTCATTGCCCCATCGTTTGCGTCATGACGTAACCGTTTACGTGCCTGCTTCATAAAAGTCAAACCGCGCGGAAATCCCTCACATCGACAACAACAACAATGGCCGATTGTATTGAAGCGCTGTTCGCTTTGGTTATGCTCTTACGAAACGAAATGGAAGGCATGGGACGACTTTACAGCTCCCCTCCAGCTTCCTATGTACCTCTTCGGAAGACCAGATTGCCACTAGGTAGCTGGTCTCTTCAGTGGATCACTGCTGCTTATTAAGTTTGAGATTTTCCATTGTTGTGTACAAACTGGATAAAACGCGGGCATTTTGTTGTTGTTCAGGAGGTTGATCCCGCCCATGCCCCCGCCTCGACGTAAGAGAGACGTAAGCGGCGCCGCCTCTTATCTCCGGAATCGTGCTTCTAGAACGAAACATTTTTGAAGCTGGAAACAAACCGGATTCCGGAGCTAAGAGGCGGAACTTTTCAGACTCTAGCTCCGAGCCGGCCCTGAAAACGCGTTGGCGAGAAGCCCTACTTTTTAGGGGTGGAGGCCCAAATAAATATGGACATTGACTAATGCTTTACCAGTTGCCCTTTATTTATATAAGGAACCTGAAAAGGAAAAAACCAGTGGCACCAAAAATGTTGATGTTTTGGAAGTCCTCCTACATTTCGTGCGTCTCTTTCCGGAGCACTCTTATAATATTCCCTGTATTTCCAACTGTGGTGGTGACTCAGAAATGGTATCAACATTTTAGACATGGTAAGACAACTCTCTAAACAAACTAGTTTATTTGAAGTATTCAATTAGAAAAATATCTGATGAAGAAAAGAAAAGAAACGACCGAAAGAGAAGTGGGAGCAATGCTGATTTGGATCTGGAGAGGAAGAGGAGGAAGAAGGTTGAGACACTTTGCTTTTGGCCAATTAAAGAGGATGCAGGAGAGGAAGTGGAGGAAGAGAGGAGGAGAAGGAGAGCAGCAGCAACAACACATGGTCCCAATTTCACGGTTGTGGACGGAGGAGTGCCGGCGGATGCGGGGCAGGAACAGGCTGCAATCTGGAGACATTAATACCTCAGTAATAGTCACATTCACTTCCACAACCAGGAAACTACTGCTTTGGACCTACAATGTACATGTGTGTGTGTGTGTGTGTGTGTGTGTGTGTGTGTGTGTGTGTGTGTGTGTGTGTGTGTGTGTGTGTGTGTGTGTGTGTGTGTGTGTGTGTGCGTGTGCATGTATGTGTGTGCTTGTGAGTGTTCAGAGTACTCTGCTACGCAAATTATCCACAACAAAACACACTCCCTCTGTTGTTTTCTTCACTCAGAAACCCTTTTTTAACCAAATGTTAAGTTTTTCCGTAGCTCATTCACTCTCTCTCGCACTCATAGCAACACACACTTACATGCATATACAGACACACACCACACACACACACACACACACACACACACCACACACACACACACACACACACACACACACACACACACACACACACACACACACCACACACACACACACACACACACACACACACACACATTGAGACAGAGCAGACCATAACAGAGTAGTAAAAGGCATGCGGAGCAGAGCAGGACACTCACTTCCTGTGCCTCGTGTTCTTCCTGAGCTCTTAATGAGACCTGTTACAGTAAACCACCACCTCCTCTTTCACTACATCTCTCCTTCAACCATCCTCCTTCTTTCCTTCACTGTTTATTTGTCTTGTCCTTCCATCAGTCTCTCTTACTTTTATACAGTGCAGTTTAAAGTTTGGAATGAGCCAGTTCATATTTATGTCTTCCTTCTTTGCTTCTATGTTAAAGAGTGCCTCTATCTGTGTCTCTACTGAAACATGTCTTCATGCTTTAATGTTCAAAAAGCTCTTTATTTTCTCATACTGTCTGTGCGGCAGCACCTCTTTTCACCCTCTGTCTGAAACCAGAGCCCGGTCTGCTCTGATTGGTTAGCTAGCCGGCTCTGTTGTGATTGGTCAACCGCTAAGAGATGTCCCGCCCCTTAGCCTATCACGTACAATGTGTTGAAGCGCTAGCCAATAGATGCGCGAGTGTTACATCGTGATGTCATTATGTTAACTTGCTCTTGTATTGCTACCGATTTCAATACAACATTTTTTAATAAGTATTGTGAATCAAGTTGTTGGTTCATTGATTTTGTGCGGTCATTCATAAAAAAAGGAACACAGACATGCTGATCAGGATCCCTTATATCTATCACTAATGAGGGCTTTCTACAACCTAATAGCATGAAAGTATATAAAATATATAAAGTAGTCCCTCCAGACATCTGACTGTACCACATCAAGCTTTTGTTAGCTTGAGATTCAAACATATTCAGTGGTTATGCACAATGTGTACAGAATATCAAACCGTTTAGAGCAGCGACATGTGAAGTTTTCTCCAAACTTTTTGCGGATATTCAAAGTGTCAGACATCAAATGGGTCTCTGTTCATTGTTTGACTTTTTAGAAATCTACTTACACGTAAACACGGAGACACACACATAGACTCAGTCAACACTCTCACCACTGTGTGTTTAACTGCAGCTCCCGGACTCTACCGGAGGCGTTTCATCAATGTCAGGCCGGTTTGAAAACGTTCTCTGTCAGGCCACACTCAGGCTAGTTAAAAAGAGCCACAGACCTGAAGACATGCTGAAAGAAATCCTTGGTGAGTCAATGGGCCGCTCACTGAGAGAGAGAGAGAGAGAGAGAGGGAGAGACGCTGCACACTGAATGTAAACAGAGAGAGAAGTCAGTGATAACACATCGCAGGCTAGAGCATTTACCAGCCAAACCAACAGTGTCTGCTTTATTTTCCATTGAATAAACATGCACTTTTCTCAATTAATTTAGTATTACACATTTCATATTTGAGACTATTCGACTTGATGTATGTAGATTCATACCCATATGCATTCTCCAAACCCAGACGAAGCTAGCGCCACAAAAATCTCTCTTGTTTGTGTCGAGGTTTCAAAATGTACCATATTTTTCTCAGTAATTTCAGATGATTGAGTGAAATTATGTTAATGCATACTCCAAAATAATCGGACAACTTTGTAATATTTATTTAAAAAACGCAGCTCAACCAATATGTTGCAATGTCCATCAACGATAAATGTAGGTCGGCTAATACCCTTAACCAAAAGTGGATATTCAACGGCTTTCACATGAGGACTATTCAAAAGTAAAAAGAATAAAGGTTTTATTTCCAAGATTTCTTATAAAATGTCTTATTTTCTTTGTTATATCTTGTATTACATTACATTGCATTTAGCTGACGCTTTTATCCAAAGCGACTTACAATAAGTACATTCGACCAGGAAGACACAACCTTGAAGAAAACAGAATCATATAAGTACATCAGGTTTCATAGAGCCAAACATTTCAAGTGCTACTCAACTGGCTTTAGGTAAGCCAGTCCTTTATTAGTATAAAAGTGCTTCGTTAATAATTCTAACGCTCGAAGTGGAGTCGAAAGAGATGAGTTTTCAGTTTGCGCCGGAAGATGTGCAAGCTCATTCCACCATCTTGGAGCCAGGACAGCAAACCCACGTGTTTTCGCCGATGGGAACTTGGGTCCCCCTCGCAGCGAGGGCGCAACGAGTCGTTTGGCTGATGCAGAGCGTAGTGCACGCGCTGGGGTGTACGGTTTAACCATGTTCTGGATGTAGGAAGGGCCAGATCCATTCGCAGCATGGTAAGCAAGTACCAGTGTCTTGAAGTGGATTCTAGCAGTTACCGGAAGCCAGTGAAGGGAGCGGAGGAGCGGAGTGGTGTGGGAGAATTTATTACCACTCATCCACCTCCCTGTTAGCGATAATGGTGTGCCACAAGGCAATGTGCTGGGTCCTCTACTGTTTTCCTTACAGGCCTTGAAATCTAAAATAATTTTCCTTGTTCCTTGTGTCCAAACACCTGGATAAAAAAAAGGAAATTATGAATTTAATCTAATATTCTTTTTGGGATTTTCCTGCAGTGTGATATATAGGTTTTTGTGTATGTAAATGGTTTGCAAAGGCTAACATCCCAAAGTTCCCTCCAGAGGGACATTAGAGCATGTAAACATTTCACAGTAGAAGCAAAATATGTACCTGAACATTTACATAATCGGGTCCTTTTAGCAAGACTTTACTTCTTCAAGGTTACAGTTAGGTTAAGAATTAGGATAAGGGTTCGTTTATGTGTTATAACCTGGTGCTTAAATGCCCCCCACCCAACCCTTATTCAATCCTGCACCCTCTCCCCCTCCCTTCACCACACACGCTCAGATCTTGGTGTGGTGCCGCTGCGTCAGCCCGGGCCGGCATGGCGTTCTGCATACCGTTGGTTCAAACCACAAAACACACACTCTTCAATGGCTGCCCTTTAATCGGACAACTAGCACACACCCACACCCCAAGCCTTTAATGATCAAAATAGCCTCGGAGCAGTGAGCAGAGAAGAGGCTGGTGGTGGAAGAGGAGCTCTGAAGTTGTGTTTTCACTGTCCTGCCTGGTCAAAACCGTCTAACCAGAGACAATATTTTCTTTGCTTTTATGGGCTTCATCAATGTGTTTCTCTTCAAACAGAAACAGGTTGCATGAGGACCCGAGATCAGAGATAAAAAGTAACGTGTGGATGATATAATCTACATTCCTGCCAATGGTTTGACATTATTCCACTTATTTACAGGTAGATGATACAAACAGGAAAACAACATGTACCAGAAAGAAAAGTAAGCTCATAAATATGGTTTCAGGTTTGAAACTTAACAAGCTTTTCAAGGCTTTTATGAAAAGGGAAATGCATTCAAACCATTTGTTGGCCCACAAAGAACAGGTTCCTGTTTTCAAATGTTACAATATAAAGAAATTAATGTATAAAAAAACCAATATAAGTCTAGGGTTAGCACTGTGGGAGCTGGATCAGGATACAACCTTTGTTCTGACCAATCATTAGAGTTTTAAACTCTTCAATTTAACCAGAGAGTCAATGAAAATGGAAGAATCTAAATATTTAGAGCCAAATCGAACAATTTTTTTTAAGCACTTTTGTGGACTGGAAAACAAACTCAAAATCTAAAAAGTGTTCCCCAGTCATTAAACACTTAACATTGACTAAACTGACCATTTAATCATCTACTTATTTGTGTGCTTGTCCTAACTGATCCTATCCTTTTAATGAACATTATTATAGGAAATAGAAAAGCATCGTATACAATTGTGGTCAGATAGTCTGATTGATTTTGATTCCTCCTCGTCTATGACTTTTTTGAAGTGAAATTCTTTGATCTCACATATAATTTGATTGATTTGTGTTATGGGTATAGATTTTTTTCAAATCCACAGTTCCCAGTGTAAGACTCAAGTTCTGATAAACCTAAAGTCCTCTGTGTCCCGCATTCAACTCTATAAATCTCTAATAAATGCCTTCTCTGGGCCAAAATATACCATTTCAAAAGCTGACTCCAATCTTTCCAGTGCATTTACAACAAGTAAACATCACAGAATTGTAAAAATAATCATTATCGGTCTTGTCTCCTTCAGGACAGACGTCTCTCTCTCAGTGTCTTTTCCCCCTGGACCCCGAGCTGAAGGAGGGTCTCTGTGTTTCCTGACGCGTCGGGGGTCGTTAAGGACGGGCTGCAGTACAGTTGAACCTCTGTGGCGTTGACACGGCCACAAACATTAAAGGAAGATTTGTAGGTCGAACCTGCTGAAAGCCTCGCTGTCTGTGTGGCTCTCAGTGAGGCTCTCAGTGAGGGTCGCTGCACGTTTTCACCCTCTCAACGTCGGATGAATGACGTTACTGTGGACAGCATCCATCTATCAACTCAATGGGGCTTTATTGAAAGTTTCAGGTATGCACAATTCCAACAAAATGTTAATATTGTTATATATAAATGATATATATAACAATCTAGCTATATAGCATCTATCAAATGTAATGGGGCTTTAGTGTAAAAGTATTAAAAAAATATATATATATGAAACGGTATTGATAAAACATTGAGATAAAAATAATATAATTAATAATAACACTTATAACTATACCTACATACTGTATATATCTATCCATATACCTAAAAGCATGAGGTGAGTGTTTTAGGAAAGAGGAGGGATTCAAAAATAATGGGGGTGTAGAGGAGGGAGGGAAGACGTCTGGGTTTAATTTATGGCGCTAATAAATCCCAACTCTTTACCCTCTAACCCCTGAACCAGCCAGGCAGCTCCCTAAAATCTTAATCACTCCCCTGCCGGCCCCTCTGAATCCTCACAGGGCGAGAGAGAGAAAGGAAGGAGGGCGAACAGTGGCCATATTATTCTGCTGTAAAACCAAATGGCGTCCTTGTAATCACCCGACAGACAGCAGGCGGCCAATGAGACAGGCGCTTATTCAGAGAGACGTTTGGAGGCTGCTGCAGGACTTACAGAGGCCCTTATAGCTTCAGAACACTCACACACACACACACACACACACACACACACACACAGACACACACACACACACACACACACACACACACACACACACACACACACACACACACACAACACACAGACACACACACACCACACACAGACACACACACACACACACACACACACACACACACACACACACACACACACACACACACACACACACACACACACACACACACACGTAAACACACAGTCACACAACCCCAGTCCTGTTAATCGTACTTGGATGAATCTCGTTTCCTTACCCACAATCTTTTACCACCGAATACTGAGCTTTTTTGTGGATACATTTGAAAATGGTCTATTGTAAAGTGGATGGAAACAGAATTTAGGGACAACTCCTCTGTAATTTACAAACTTCGGGTTGGTTGTCGGGTTACTTTTTAGTCATTTTGGCTTGTTTCACCCAACATAAACTTAAAAAGGGCACCTCGTGTTCTCTACTTAGTGAAAACCTTTCATTTTGAAACTCAGTTCAAAAGCTTAATAGGTTTGTGACTTATACAATTCAACATTCAACATGACAGGAAGGCTCTGATATAGCATGAAAAGAAAAAGGGAACATCTTCTAAATGTTTTTATTTGTATATTCAAAGGTGTAAAATCTGCATGAAAGAAGGACACTACTATTCGGATCCTTTACTGAAGTAAAAGTCCTGCATTAAAAACCTTACTTGAGTAAAAGCCCTTTCCCAGAAACATAGCCCTGTTTTCAGCTTTGTGACGATGCATTTTCCAGCTGATCCAACAGGCTTTTTAAAAACTTTATTTGGCATAAGCAGTAGGATCATTGTCTCAACACATAAAGGAACATTTAATCCTTAAGTTTATCACAAACTTTCAACATTGGCATATCTAGATATAACATGTATTTTTATTGAATAGGAAGGAGATCAGATTTAGCTGTCAGATCAATGTAGAGGACAAATGAAATGTGTCTCTGAGAGTTGGAAGAGTTATAATGCAGCAACGTTGAAAATACTCAAGTATAGTACCTTGAAGTTAACCTGAAGTACTTTACTTGAGTAAATGTACTAAGTTAAATTCCTCCTCTGTCTACAGTATAGCAGTATTCCCACATTAAAGGTCCCATGTCATGCTTTTCTGGTTATTACCCGTCCCCTTGTGTGTTATGAAGGTTTTTTTGCATGTAAACGGTCTGCAGAGTCACAAACCCTCAAAGTACACCCTGTAGGGAGTAAAACTCTAACACAGAGAAGACCTGTCTATGCTGCCCCAGAACGCCTCGTTGGAGATTTCTCTTTTTCCATTGTTTACTTCTTGGGTATAGTGACGTAACACGAGACACCGCGGAACTCAGCCTGAGCACACACACAAACTCCCAGCCAGGCTGCGGGTGTGTGTGTGTTTCCGGCTGGGCTTCGCTTTGTCTCGCCGTCTCGCAGACGGCCACTGGGCTCATAGGGAGGGGGGGGGGGCAGGAGCTCCAACAAGCCGTTTAGGACAGAGAGTGAATACACATACTTTACAGAGATGCTGTATGAGAAACAAAATTGTACAATATAAATGTATTCTAGTAGACCTCAACAATGGAATCATGATCAGTAGAAATGGCCATGACATGGGACCTATCAATATTAAAGGTCTCAGATATATACAAAACATGTCTCTGAAGTGTTTGGCTCCAAACACAAAACAGATCATGGCAGCATCCCATAATCCCCTCTGTTTCAGCCCTGTTTCAAAAGTGCTGATTCTCTGTCTGTTACTTTAGATGAAAATAAGGAGCCACTCCCCACGCCCCTCTCACCCCTAGATTCCACCGGGTCCGTCTGCGCCGCGTCACGGCTGCGCCGCGGTTTTGGTCCGACCTCCTCCAGCGCCATGACCCACCGGGCGCGTTTCAGAGGCGGAGAACGCTGGCATTTATTCTCCTACTAGACTACGGAGGGATAGGGTCTGCACAATTAGTTTATTTTGGGATTGACTGGATGCTCTGACCGGTCCACTTCCTGCCCGGTGCTATAAAACACCTCGCGTTGCGTCAAAAATAGACTTGCATCCTATTTTTAGCGGAGGCCAGCGCCGAGACGCTTCTGGGACGCTTCTGGGACGTTTCTAGCCGTAGCGTCGCATCTGGTGGAATAGCACCCATTGACTAGAGTGGCCACGATCGTTGTGAACGGCGCGGCCGTAACACGGTGCAGACGGACCCGGTGGAATCTAGGGGTGAGCGATATTTGGTTAAAAAGAACACAATGGTGCTCTAGGAGGAGATTCAGGTGATAAGGTGGGGGGGTGGGGGGTTACCTTGGTTGGTGATTGGCTAATGGTTACACAAGCCAAACAATCGTTATGACATCATAAAGTGGCCAAAATCTGATCAGCTCATTTTCAGACAGGTTCCTGAAACTTTCAGAGTCTCTTTCCACAGAGGGGACACATGTTGATGTAGAAGAGACATGAAGAAGAGGGGACACATGTTGATGTAGAAGAGACATGAAGAAGAGGGGACACATGTTGATGTAGAAGAGACATGAAGAAGAGGGGACACATGTTGATGTAGAAGAGACATGAAGAAGAGGGGACACATGTTTCGCTGCTCAGAATGCTTCACGTCTCCCCTCACAAACACTGTTTCTCTCTGACTGGCTGCAGTTTCTCGTCTGGCTCCTCATGTTTGCCGTCCCTCTCTCTCTCTCTCTCTCTCTCTCTCTCTGTTTCTCTGTCTCCTCTCTGTGTCTCTCTTCTCTCTGTGTCTCTCTCTCTCTCTCTCTCTCTCTTTCGCATCTCTGTCTCTCCTGTCTCTCTCTCTGTCTCT
>NW_022991825.1:0-77633 GCF_902827175.1 Gymnodraco acuticeps
GTTTCCCTACCTGGGGGGCACGCCCCCCTTGGGGGTGATCGCAGGGGGTGTGCCAGGCCTCAGATGATTTGAGGCCAAATATCATATTTAGACTTTTTTTTTTTTCTAATTTTTTTAAAATTCAGTTGGATTATTTGTCAGTCGCTCCAATCAGATCGGTCTCCTCCATTTTGTAGATTATTTACGACTTTTGAATCCACATAAAACACACCGGCAAAATCCGGCTTACTTTGAGCACGTGTTTTAAACAGTTTAATCCCTTTGTGAATTGTTTCCACTTCCGCGCCGTCCTTTAATTTCTTCATACAGCGGGAATCCAAATGAATCCTGAGTCCAATAAACCATCAAAGTCACTCCAATAGTGCTCCTTAATTACAGGTTACAGACACTCAGCCTGAAGAGAACAGAGTGAAACAAAAAGAAGAAACAACATTTGTGTTTACAATCAATCACTCTGGATAAGAAATTATATGTAGGATTGTAATGGCGCATGTGATGGAACCAGCCAATAGGAAGTCTAGGGATGTTGCCTCCCTGTAACAAACAAACATGGAGAGTTTTGTCCTGTTTGTTCCATTGTTGCTTTCAGCAGAACGCCATGAACAGAGTATGTACTCATGCCTACAAATACATCTGGATCTGGCTTCTCTGTTTTGAATATCGGGAAATTCCTTGAAATCCCTGCAGTCTGCGCTTCAAGGCAACATTTGAAAAGGAAGTAGAAGACTGACTATTCCTATAAAGTTATTCTTAGTATATGTCACATGGTCCAATTACCCACAAATAAACTGGAGCAACTGTGACGAATATCATCTATTGCCGAAGCCGCGGCGGGGGAGCTGTGGTCTCAAGGTCCTAGGTGCCTCAAGGGGCGGGTAACCCTCGAACCTCCTGGTGGACACCGGTGGTCAGGGAAGCCGTCCGACTGAAGAAGGAGGCCTTCAGGGATTTGTTATCCCGGGGGACTCCCGAGGCCAGTTGCAAGGTACCGACAGGCCCGAAGGGCAGCAGCCTCATCCGTGGCCGAGGCAAAGCAGCGGGTGTGGGAGAAGTTCGGAGAAGACATGGAGAAGGACTTTCGGGCGGCACCCAAAGTTGTTCTGGAAAACTGTCCGACACCTCAGGAGGGGGAAGCAGGGAACCATCCAAGCTGTGTACAGTAAGGATGGGACGTTGTTGACCTCAACTGATGGAGTGTTAGGGCGTTGGAAGGAACACTTTGAGGAACTCCTGAACCCGACAACTCCGCCCTCTATGTTAGAGGAAGAGCTGGGGTATGACGGGGGATCAACACCAATCTCCCGGGGGGAGGTCACTGAGGTCGTCAAACAACTCCACAGTGGCAAAGCCCCGGGGGTGGATGAGATCCGCCCGGAAATGCTGAAGGCTCTGGGTGTTGAGGGACTGTCATGGTTGACACGTCTCATCAACGTTGCGTGGGAAGTCGGAAACAGTGCCGAAGGAGTGGCAGACCGGGGTGGTGGTCCCCCTTTTTAAAAGGGGGATCAGAGGGTGTGTGCCAATTACAGAGGCATCACACTACTCAGCCTCCCCGGGAAAGTTTACTCTAAGGTACTCGAAAGGAGGGTCAGGCCGATTGTCGAACCTCAGATTGAGGAGGAACAATGCGGATTCCGTCCTGGTCGTGGAACGACGGATCAGCTTTTTACTCTCGCAAGGATCCTGGAGGGGGCCTGGGAATACGCTTATCCGGTCTACATGTGTTTTGTAGACTTGGAGAAGGCGTATGACCGAGTTCCCAGGGAGTTACTGTGGGAGGTGCTGTGGGAGTATGGGGTGAGGGGGTCTCTACTCAGGGCCATCCAATCTCTGTACTCCCAAAGCGAGAGCTGTGTCCGGGTCCTCGGCAGTAAGTCGGACCCATTTCCGGTGAGGGTTGGCTCCGCCAGGGCTGCGCTTTGTCACCAATCCTGTTTGTAATATACATGGATCGGATTCGAGGCGTAGTCATGGGGGAGGGGGTCTGCAGTTCGGTGGACTAAGGATTGCACCACTGCTTTTTGCAGATGATGTGGTTCTAATGGCTTCATCGGTCTGCGACCTTCAGCACTCACTGGATCGGTTCGCAACCGAGTGTGAAGCGGCTGGGATGAGGATCAGCACCTCCCAAATCTGAGGCCAAGGTTCTCAGCAGGAAACCGATGGACTGTCCACTTCAAGTAGGGAATGAGTCCTTACCCCAAGTGAAGGAGTTCAAGTATCTCGGGGTCTTGTTTCTCGAGTGAGGGAACAATGGAGCGTGAGATGGGCCGGAGAATCGGAAGCAGCGGGAGCGGTACTGCAGTCGCTTTTTACCGCACCGTTGTGACGAAAAGGGAGCTGAGCCAGAAGGCGAAGCTCTCTGTCTACCGGGCCATTTTCGTTCCTACCCTCACCTATGGTCATGAAGGATGGGTCATGACCGAAAGAACGAGGATCGCGGATACAAGCGGCCGAGATGGGTTTTCTCCGCAGGGTGGCTGGTGTCTCCCTTAGGATAAGGTGAGAAGTTCGGTCATCAGGGAGGGACTCGGAGTTGAGCCGCTCCTCCTTCGCGTCGAAAGGAGCCAGTTGAGGTGGTTCGGGCACCTAGTTAGGATTGCCACCTGGGCGCCTCCCTAGGGAGGTGTTCCAGGCACGTCCAGCTGGGAAGAGACCAAGGGGTAGACCTAGGACCAGGTGGAGGGATTATATCTCTTCGCTGGCCTGGGAGCGCCTTGGGATCCCCCCAGTCAGAGCTGGTTGATGTCGCCAGGGAAAAGAAAGTTTGGGGCTCTCTGCTGGAACTGCTACCCCCGCGACCCGACCACGGATAAGCGGAAGAAGATGGATGGATGGATGGATGATGGATGGATGGATGGAACTGTGACGAATAATCCAACTGAATGAAAAAAAATGAAAAAAAAGTCTGAATATGATATTTGGCCTGGCACACCCCCTGCGATCACCCCGGTGATCGCAGGGGGTGTGCCAGGCCTCAGATGATTTGAGTTCAAATATCATATTTAGACTTTTTTTTCATTTTTATTTATTTTTTTTATTTTTTTAATTCAGTTGGATTATTTGTCAGTTGCTCCGATCAGATCGGTCTCCTCCATTTTGTAGATTATTTACGACTTTTGAATCCACATAAACACATCGGCAAAATCCGGCTTACTTTGAGCACGTGTTTAAACAGTTTAATCCCTTTGTAAATTGTTTCCACTTCCGCGCCGTCCTTTAATTTCTTCATACAGCGGGAATCCAAATGAATTAATCCTGAGTCCAATAACCATCAAAGTCACTCCAATAGTGCTCCTTAATTACGCTTTCATCCTCCTTTAACAACATACTTCCCCCCTTGTGTGTGTGTGTGGTGTGGTGTGGTGTGGTGTGGTGTGGTGTGGTGGGGGGGGGGGGGGGGGGGGGGGGCTCTTGGGAAAAAAGGTTGGGAACCCCTGGTTTAGGCCGTCAGTGATCCATACCTGAGCGTGTCCAGTCCAGCAGACAGCAGCCTCCCCCCTGAGGCTCCTGGATGATTGTAGCTCAGGTCCAGCTCTCTCAGATGGGAGGGGTTTAAAGCTGAGGCCAGAGCATCACAGCCTTCCTCTGTGACCAGACAGCCTGACAGCCTGCAGACACACAAACAAGCCGTCAGATCATCTGAGGGTCCAGGACTGGAAGGGGGGGGGGGGGGGGTTATTACTGCATCACCTCTGGGTCATCTCTACACTTAAAACTCCAGTCACTGCTTCACAGTTCAACTGGACAGCCATGGTAAGGGTCTTATTGATATGAACAGATCATAAAACAAAGGAATAGAGGATAATGTGAACAAAGACACAGAGAGAAGACTACAAGAAGATCTGCAGCAGACACACTCTACTACAGTTTGGACATCAGACCTCCAACACCACCAGGCAGATCGTCTCAGACGCTCACAGTGTGGCCTATCAGGGCTGCTCATTGTGGAGATACATGTAGTATTTCAGAAATCATCCAGAGTTAGACACAGAATAATGAAATGGTGTTTATCCAGCACCGCCTCAGCTCCTGCGGGCTGGTCCTGAGGCGTCTCAGGACACAAATTAAATCACTCAGCATGTTCTGTCTCTTCAGAGCTTCTCCCCCAATCTCTGAGGCCCAGTCAGCCTGCAGAAGAAGCTTTAATCTGACGCTCATTCAGACTGCTTGTATCTGTGGTCTCATCCTTTCAGTGACTACCTAAAGCTCATGACGGTGAGTAAGGGTTGGTCGCAGACGGACCTCCAACTCAGCTTCCTCTCTCTTAACGATTTTGTACAACGCCTGCATCACTGCTGACTCTGCAACAAACCGCCTGTCCATCTAACGCTTCATTTGACCCTCCCTCGTTAACGAGACCCTGAGATAGTTGAACTCCTCACTTTGGAGAGAAACTGGCCGTTATATCTCTCACAGGCTCCGCCCTCTACTGGACTCTATGGGTACTATCTTACCCCGCGAGCATTCTCCCACTGAGACTTCTATAGATGTAGCCGGCCTTGGGCGGGCCTACCTGAATGCGCGCGCATCACACCGTATAAAAGGAGGCCTCGCCTCCTGACTATCATCCTTTTCTCTTCAGCAGCGGAAGTGATTCCACGAGAGACTGAGAGACGTTTTAAAGAAGAAGAAAGAGTTATCATACCTCCAGGGAGTCGCCACTGCTAGAGACCCGGGCCTGTCCTTCGTGCCCTGGCTGAAATAGCGGGCGCCGATCCCCACCACCTTTGCTTCGAGTGGTTGGGGGACCAGGATATGGCCGAGGCGGGGTGCCATTCACGTTCGCCATTCCTTCCGGTTTGGCGTCCATGGAAAGTCCACCGCCCAGGGCTGTACTCTCCCTGGATGATGATCATGGCGGCGGGTGTGTGGGCTACTCACTCATTGCTAGAGATGCCCCCGCCTCACCAGGTCAGAGCGATTATTGGGCTGCAAGGACGAATAAGTAGCTTGGTCCACGGGCCTTGCCCTAGGCCCGGTTCCCCCGGGGACCGGTGCTCGGTGGCTTCACATGATTTAGGGTCGACCCTACTTCATCACAGGCCGCCGCCGCTGCCCGCCGTGTGATGTCCCTGGGCAACCCAGTCTCACGGCATTTCGTGTTCACCAACACGATTTTTAATCTATTAATTCGTGTTCACCAACACGATTTTTAATCTATTAATTCGTGTTCACCAACACGATTTGCCCCTTTTTTTTCGTGTTGCACAGCACGATTTTAAAAGCAATGTATTTCTACTGCATGCAGCACGTCTTTTTCTCCGGTCGGGTCGAGGGAGACCGGAAGCTGTGTGGTTCATAAAAACATGTTCTTACTCAATATCAAGCCACAATTATTGCTTTTATTTTAAATCGTAAAATTTCGGACTTTTGTTTCCGTCTGTGAGGAAAATAAATGGGGCTCAGAGCCTCAGGATACTGAAATCTGTATTTTAAATATTTTTTTCCTTCTAATTTGTTATTCTTTTCAAAATAACACACTGTTATTTACTCACCAATAACACACAATTATCCTTGCTTTTATTTATTGGTTTATTTCCATAATCTCGGGCTTTTTGGCGTCCGTCAGGGACTGAATTTCAAAATAAAAATAATCGGAAACAGACGTAGGCCTATAAGGGACATTTCGAGCATCATTGCGATTGTCAACATTTCTGAGTTTAGGATGGCCGAAGACACTACACTACCCATAATCCCCAGCTATCGTTTAGGACTACAGTCCCGTAAGGTTACGCAGAGCGTCAAACAGCTGTGTGAAATGGAACGAAACCACGCCAGACTATCCAAAACTGGAATCGAACGCCACCCCAGAACTACACATGCTGGCTATTGTGTTTCGCAAAATGTTCTATGGGACGTCTCTACTGAACGTTTTTCCCACAATTAGAAGCTGCCAGTATTAAACACATTGGTGTTATCAAATGTAAAACATATAATTAATAAATGGGTGAAAATCGCTTGTGTCCATAATGCGCAGCATTAATACCCACATGACAGCTCATTGTTACTTTGTAATTCTACTCCACTACAATTCAGAGGTTAACCTGGTATTTTTACTCCACTGCATTTATTTGAGTTACTTTGCAGATTCTGATTAATGATGTGAAATATAAACAACCCTTAAATCAGACTTTAGTTACACCTGAGTCAAATTCAGGGAAGGTGATTGTCAAGTGCCAACAATCAGGAGAGATATTTGATAGTTGGTGCTTGAGAAGACTAAACATGTATCTGCAATTGACATGAATGGAAACGAGTAATAAAGTATATTCATTACTCGTTATTCTCTACTAATAGTTAATTAAAGACTGTATATTATGGCTATTTTGCACATCCCTTTCAAGATTTGCAAAGGTTTATTGACATATCATATACACAACTACGGTGTAGTTATGCAATGAATGAAACACTTGGGTCACAGGTTCCTCACCAGTGCATTACAAGACATCTATCAATATGTGTGAACCTCCACCATTAAACTGTCATATTCTGCACATTTCTTATTCTATCTACATAAGAGTATAATTCATATGTATAATATCAGTTAAAATAAGTGCTTCAACATAGTTAACATTGCAGGAAAGCAATATATTAGACGTTAAGTACTTTGTCAGGCTTAATATTTATCTGTAGATAGATACCCCCAACGTCGTTTTCTTATTTAAAAGAAGACCTTAATCTGTTATTTAATGTTTAAATAAAGGTTAATTCGTTTTTCTGTTTTGCACCTCCTCCTATTAATATCTTTGTACATTCTGCACTAAACTGTTTTATTGTAGCGATCACTTACAGTATCTTCTTGATTTTTTACATTCTATATTTATACTTCCCCCCTATGAAAGTATGTGCTCTTAATATTTTTTTAATCAAATATAACAATAATTAAATAACGTGCTTTAACCACTAGGCGGTGCACACAAGGTACACACAGCCATAATAACTTTGTATTATTAGTGTAGGACACTTATGTTTTCGTACAACATCTGAAGATGTGTAGTTTTATTCATGCTTTCACATAATTTTACAGCATATTGCTATACTATTTCAGACTCAGTATTTACATTCTTACATTCAAAGAAAATCAGTAATATCTTTCAAATCTACATTCCTTTTATATCAGCTGTGCACCGTTATGGTGTAAATATAACCTATCTGTGAATTAGATCAAATGTAAAAGTCAGCCGAATTAGTGTTGATACTGCAAGGAGACGTATTGTGTGAAAATAAATTGAAGATGTTGTTTAATTGTTGAATATATTTATGATCCACGTCAAGTATTCAGTTTCGGCGGCATTTTCTCAGTTTTTCCAAAGGTCTTCTCATCAGGGCTCTATAAATAAAGAACTATGGCAGATCTGTAATATACAATGCAGCCGAACCGTGTATTACAATGCCGTTATGTGATGACTTTCAAAGAGAAAAGCAAGAGCGCTCGGAATTGAGTATTATTTTATTCTTTTAAAATGTTTACCGGATTTCATATCATATAAACACCAAATCCCAGCATGCATTGCGGCTAAAACATCCAATAAGCGAGCTTAAAACCATAGCTGAGGATCTTGGGTAATCGCTCGAAATGCCTACGTCTGTTTCCGGTTATTTTTATTTTGAAATTCAGTTCCTGACGGACGCCAAAAAAGCCTGAGATTATGGAATTAAACCAATAAATAAAAGCAACGATAATTGTGTGTTATTGGTGAGTAAATAACAGTGTGTTATTTTGAAAAGAATAACAAATTAAAAGGAAAAAAAGATTTAAAAATACAGATTTCAGTATCCTTAGGCTCTGAGCCCCATTTATTTTCCTCACAGACGGCAACAAAAGTCCGAAATTATACGATTTCAAATAAAAGCAATAACTGTGGCTTGATATTGAGTAAGAACATGTTTTTATGAACCACACAGCTTCCGGTCTTCCTCGACCCGACCGGAGAAAAAGACGTGCTGCAGGCAGTAGAAATACATTGCTTTTAAAATCGTGCTGTGCAACACGAAAAACTGGGGCAAATCGTGTTGGTGAACACGAATCAATAGATTCAAAATCGTGTTGGTGAACACGAAATGCCGTGAGACTGGATTGCCCTGGGATATCACGCCGTGTGGCACTTTCCAAAGAGGATCGTGTTGATCTCCTGGGAGCCCCCGTGTTTACGGAAGGGCTCTTTGGATCGATCTCCTTGCTCACGGGATGAGGAGTAGTCGCAGCGTGGCTGCTTCTTGCCCATTCCCAGAGGAAGAAACACTGTCCTACACTCCCCGCCCCTGCTGTAAACCCAGTATAGGGAGCTAGCAGGTGGGCGTGTGCACGTGAGTGGAATAAACTGAGTGCTGTCAAGGCACTGTGCGGGTTCAAGAGACGCTATTTCCGGCGTGCTGTTGTCAGAAAACACACCTTGCCTGGTATAATAGCTCCGATTAATGCATTTCACCGTTGCAATGGGAAATACAGCGTTAATACGTGGGCGCGCGGCCCTCGTGAGAGTGGCCGCGCGCCCAGGGACCCCCGCAAGAGAATGGTGGTTTACGTTTGTAAACTCTAGTTCTGGAGTGAGGTGTGTGTGTGGGAAAAATGCATTCAGTAAAGACTATTGCATTTATCCCAGAGTAAGAGTTATTTCTCTCCACAATTCCACTTTTCCCTAATGTCCGTTTCAAAGAGACGGCATTGTGACGGCGCGCGCGGCCCCCCTCCCCCGAGGGAGGGCCACGGTGCGTTCAAAGACCTCAGTAGAGAGGTGAGACGAGGGGAGAGGTGCCGGCACGGAGATCCCGTGCCCGCGGCGCCCTCCACCTCTTCGGCCCACCCCGTGGAACCAGCGTGCCGGCACTCACGGGGACGGGCTTTCCGTCTTTACGGATCTGACTGGCGGGGGGAGAAAATCTCTCCGCCCGGGAAGAGGGGGCGAATCCCGCCTCCTCCCTGTATAATGCACAGATCACTACATTTTCTAATAATAATGAGGTAGATCTGTATCGAAATCTAAGTGTCTTTTGTTTCCACAAGGGCCACACTTACACACAATGTTAACCGTACAAATTCCCCATTCGCTGCCCCAGCTGTAGCTCCTGCAAAGGAGGTGGCTAGTGGGCATGCGCAGATGAGAGGGATGAACCGCAGGGAGTGCTTCTAAGGGAGAGCACTATGCGGGTACAGGGACATTATGGCCGGCGTATTGCTGTCAGAGAACACACTACGCCTAGAGCAAAGACTCCAATGCAGTTTACCCGTAGTGGTAAAGGCTGCATTATGGCGGAGCCCGCACTCACACAAGAGCGCGTGGCGGTGCGTTCAGGGACCTTAGTAAAACACACTACGCCTATAAAGACTCAGATTAATGCTGTTTACCGTAGTGGTGAGAACAGCATTAGGGTGGAGCGCGCGCTCACACAAGAGCGCGCGGCGGTGCGTTCAGGGTCCTCAGTAAATAATCGGCCCTTTTTCTGTGTCAACCCTCCATGGGCAAATCTTCCCTTCGCGGGGAGTTTTTGCGGCGGAACGGGTCACCAGAGAGTACCACAGCTTCATAGCTGCGGCCCCACAGCTGAGGGCTTGTCCATTAACACAATGTTCTGGGGAATGGAAACTCAGCTGTGTGCTTACAAAGTGGAGGGACAGGAGGACGCTGAAACGGGGCTATTCGCTCCAGTTTTGCAGCGTCCCACTGTACCACATGTCTATACACTGTACCACTGTATCACATGGACCACTGTCTTGTGGGTGTCCCACACTCACCTCTTTTTATGGGCATGCGAGAGGTAAATCTGTTCTCCCAGGAGGAATTGTGTTTCCTCTCAGCAGAGATTCAGGCTCTGGTGCAGAAACAGGCTGTGTCTGTTGTGCACCCTCAGAACAGAGAAAAGGGTCTTTATTCCATGTACTTCCTGGTTCTCAGGAGGACAGGGGAATTCAGACCTATTCTAGATCTCCGCGGCCTGAATCGCCACATTTCCTGCAGGAAATTCTGCATGTTAACTATGAAACAGTTACTGGGGCTTGTGCAGCCAGGCGATTGGTTCACCACCATCGACCTGAAAGACGCGTACTTTCATGTAGAAATTGCTCCAGAGCACAGGAAGTGTCTGCGTTTTGCCTTCCAGGGAATAGCCTACTAGTACAACAGGCTGCCGTTCGGCTATTCCCTATCCCCACGCACATTCAGCAAATGTGTGGCCACTGCGCTTCAACCGCTGCGCGCACACGGCATGAGAGTTTTCTTTTACTAAACGACCTCATAGTAATGGCTGGGTCACGGGAACAGGCAATGTTTTGCACAGCACAATTGATCACACACCTAACCAAATTAGGCTTTGCGATCAATTGAAAAAAAGAGCACCCCCATACCTCACCAACAGGCGTTGTAGTTGGGAGTGGTGCTCGATGCAGGCGCGCTACGCGCCACCCTGTCGGAGAGCAGAAGTGCGTCCTTTCTCCGGGCGGTTCACAGGCTGCGACAGGGGGCGACAGTGACAGCTTTAACTGTCATGCAGACTCTGGGTCTCATGGCGGCTGCTCACATTGTGGTCCCGCTGGGGTTACTGCATATGCGCCGCCTGCAGAGGTGGTTCTCCTGCCTGCGTTTGGATCCCAAGAGGCACAAACAGCGGCTGATGACCATCCCCCCCTCAGTGGAGGGCAACCTCCGGTTTTGGGGGTCCCCGGATCCCCTCCGGAGGGGGTCTCCACTGGGACGGGTGACCTCCTACATCACAGTGTTCACGGACGCATCCAGAACAGGATGGGGAGGGACCTGCCTGAAGAGAGCTATAGGTGGGCGCTGGGCTCTAACAGAGTTTCGACACAGCAACCTCCTAGAGCTACGGGCGGTAGTGTTAGTCCTCCAGCATTTCATGCCCCTAATTCAAGGGAGACATGTATTGGTCAGGAGCGACAACAGCACCACAGTGGCTTATATCAACAGGCAGGGCGGAGTCCGCTCCGCCGCCTTGTTGACCACAGCGGAGAGGCTGTGGTTATGGGCTTCAGAGGTGGTGTTATCTCTGAGAGCCCTCCATATCCCAGGACTGGAGAACAGGGGGGCCGACCTCATGTCGAGGGGCGGCCCCCTGCCAGGCGAATGGACGCTTCACCCGGAGGTGGTGAAGCAGATCTGGGCCCAGTTCGGGAGAGCGGAAGTGGATCTGTTCGCCAGCCGGCGCAACAACCACTGTGCCCTGTGGTTCTCCGTGGCCCTGGGTGACGATCATCTGAGGGTCCAGGACTGGAAGGGGGGGTGGGGCTTATTTCTGCATCACCTCTGGGACATCAGACCTCCAACACCACCAGGCAGATCGTCTCAGACGCTCACAGTGTGGCCTATCAGGGCTGCTCATTGTGGAGATGCATGTAGTATTTCAGAAATCATCCAGAGTTAGACACAGAATAATGAAATGGTGTTTATCCAGCACCGCCTCAGCTCCTGCGGGCTGGTCCTGAGGCGTCTCGGGACACAAATTAAATCACTCAGCATGTTCTGTCTCTTCAGAGCTCCTCCCCCAATCTCTGAGGCCCAGTCAGCCTGCAGAAGAAGCTTTAATCTGACGCTCATTCAGACTGCTTGTATCTGTGGTCTCATCCTTTCAGTGACTACCTAAAGCTCTTGACGGTGAGTAAGGGTTGGTCGCAGATGGACCTCCAACTCAGCTTCCTCTCTCTTAATGATTGTGTACAACGCCTGCATCACTGCTGACTCTGCAACAAATCGCCTGTCCAACGCTTCATTTGACCCTCCCTCGTTAACGAGACCCTGAGATAGTTGAACTCCCCATTTTGGAGAGAAACTCACTGCCAACCCGGAGGGAGCAATCCACCGTTTCCAGGAAGAGAGTCTCGGACTAGGAGGTGCTCGGCTGAAACTACCCAAATGAGTTCTGGAGGTCAAACGCTTCGGCCAATAAGAGCTGCCCAAATCACTAATAATGAAAGCTCCTTTTAGAGGCTTTAAAGAAGGCCGTGCCAGGAGTCATTTGAGGATTGTGACATATTTGTTGTGTCTCGTTTCACAACAACAATGTTAAGAGACAGTTAAACACCTGAGCTTGCACTGTTTTTATTTATTTTTTATGGCTATTTTATTATTATTTATTTTTTATAAAAATGTACGTCTTGTAATTGCACTGTTGAGGAACCTCTGACCTACGTGTTTTCTTCATTGCATAACTACACCGTAGTTGTGTATTTGACATGACAATAGAGCTCTGAATCTTGAATTGAATCGATGATGGTATAACGTGTGTTCTCTCATTGCTGCGTTACAAAGATACAGATGTGAGTGATGGTATTCCCACAGCACAGCAGCATGGCTGATGGTGGTATTAACTTCTATTGCTGGCTAAGTCAAACTGTTCTGGTCTCTGACCTGAGAGTCTTCAGTTCACAGAGTGGACTCTCCAGTCCAGCAGACAGCAGCTTCACTCCTGAATCCTGCAGGTCGTTGTTACTCAGGTCCAGCTCTCTCAGACTAGAGGACTGGGAGCTGAGGACTGAGGACAGAGCTGCACAGCTTCTCTCTGACAGCTTGCAGCCACTCAGTCTGAGGAGACGATGAGGACAACAGTTATTCAGAAGACAGCAGTGTGTTAATAACTGATTCACTAAATCAATGATCTCTGTACTTACAGAGCTTTGTTGGAGGCTTTGACCACTGGCAGCAGCCTCAGAAGAGCCTCCTCTGAAGCAGAGTATTTCTTCAGGTCAAACACGTCCAGATCTTCTTCTGATGACAGCAAGATGAAGACCAGAGCTGACCACTGAGCAGGAGACAGATTATCTCTGGAGAGACGTCCTGATCTCAGGGACTGTTGGATCTGCTCCACTAGAGAACGATCATTCAGTTCATTCAGACAGTGGAACAGGTTGATGCTTCTCTCTGGAGACAGACCCTCATCCATCTTCTTCTTGATGTACTGGACTGTTTCCTGATTGGTCTCTGAGCCACTTCCTGTCTGTGTCAGCAGGCCTCGTAGGAGTTTCTGATTGGTCTGCAGAGAAAGACCCAGGAGGAAGCGGAGGAACAAGTCCAGGTGTCCGTTTGGACTCCGTAAGGCCTGGTCCACAGCTCTCTCGTAGAGATGTGTTAGTTCAGGTTTGGGTCTGAAGACTTTAGGCCGCCTGGAGGTTGTTGGTTCTTCTTTCAGCAGGTTGACTCCAGAGGTGATGAAGGTCAGATGAACATGAAGAGCAGCCAGAAACTCCCTGAACGCTCAGATGGACGAAGCAGAACACCTTGTCCTGGTACAGTCCTCTCTCCTCTCTAAAGACCTGTGTGAACACTCCTGAGTACACTGAGGCTGCTCTGATATCGATGCCACACTCTGTCAGGTCGGACTCGTAGAAGATCAGGTTGCCTTTCTGCAGCTGCTCAAAAGCCAGTTTCCCCAGAGACTTCATCATCTTCCTGCTCTCTGGACTCCAGTGTGGATCTGTCTCAGCTCCTCCATCATACTTGATGTTCTTCACTTTGGACTGAACCACCAGGAAGTGGATGTACATCTCAGTCAGGGTCTTGGGCAGCTCTCCTGCCTCTCTGGTTTTCAACACCTCCTCCAGAACTGAAGCAGAGATCCAGCAGAAGACTGGGATGTGGCACATGATGTGGAGGCTTCGCGAGGTCTTGATGTGGGAGATGATGGTGCCGGCCTGCTCCTGATCTCTGAATCTCTTCCTGAAGTACTCCTCCTTCTGTGGGTCAGTGAACCCTCGGACCTCTGTCACCATGTCCACACACTCAGGAGGGATCTGATTGGCTGCTGCAGGTCGTGTGGTTATCCAGAGGCGAGCAGAGGGAAGCAGCTTCCCCCTGATGAGGTTTGTCAGCAGCACATCCACTGAGGTGGACTCTGTGACATCAGTCAGGATCTCAGTGTTGAGGAAGTCCAGAGGAAGTCGACACTCATCCAGACCGTCAAAGATGAACACGACCGGGAACTGATCGAACCTGCAGATTCCTGCGTCTCTGGTTTCAGAGAAGAAGTGATGAACAAGTTCCACCAAGCTGTACTTGTTCTCTCTCACCACGTTCAGCTCTCTGAAGGTGAATGGAAATGTGAACTGGATTTCCTGGTGGGCTTTGCCTTCAGCCCAGTCCAGAGTGAACTTCTGTGTTAAGACTGTTTTCCCAATGCCAGCCACGCCCTTTGTCAGCACTGCTCTGATTGGTGCATCTCTTCCAGGTGAGGCTTTAAAGAGGTCTTCTTGTCTGATGGTTGTTTCTGGTCTGTCTGGTTTCCTGGATGCTGTTTCAATCTGTCTGACCTCATGTTCATCATTGACCTCTGCAGACCCCCCCTCTGTGATGTAGAGCTCTGTGTAGATCTGGTTCAGAAGGGTTGGGTTTCCTGCTTTAGCGATGCCCTCAAACACACACTGGAACCTCTTCTGCAGGGTGGACTTAAGTTTACGCTGACACTCTGCAGCAATGGTTTCTGAAAGAACACACAACAAAGATCATTAGGTCACACTGTAACTCTGGTTCTCTGATTGAAATATGGATATATGTTGGTCTCTTGAGACATCAGCAGAGGAGACATTTATCCAGAGTGTTCAATCTCTATAGAAACCCTCTTACTGCTCTGCAGACGGTCAGCCAGCTCCTCCTGCTTCATGCTCCTCAGGAAGTGCAGTGTGATGTTCAGGAATGCCTCTCTGCTCCTCCTCTGCTCTTCATCCTCAGCCTCCAACACCTCCTCATCCTCCCTCTGACTCTCTAAGCATGCTGGGTAATCTGAACTCAGAGCCTTCTGGATCTTCTTCAGCTCACTCTTCACAAAGGAGACGATGTGGTCCTCCAGCAGCTGGAACATCACATGAACGACACAAACTATAAACCATGGATCCAAACATCAGATCCGGACAGACTGACTCTCTGAAAGTGCAGCATGGAGATGACTGTGAACAGAAGAGAGGTCAAGTATCTGTAGTACATGTACTCACCGTAAATATGGAGTCCAGCTGTGTCTGATGCTGCTGGGCAGACTGACCACCGGGAACCTCCGAGCTCTCCTGGTCCCCTCTGTGGAGGAACCATGAAGCATTAGCTCACATGATGTCTGTCCACACAGAGACACACTCAGGGTAAAGGAGGACAGGGAAACAGGCTGGTGGTCCTGTGCGTCAGCGGGAACTTTGCACTACAGGAATATTTATTTCCAGCTACTGTTGAAGACCAGAGGATTCTGTCCGTCCTTCATTCTGGGCTTCCTGAAACGTGGCTGTGTGGACAGAGACTGGACTCTGCAGCTGGCTAACAGCTGTTCATCAGGAAGAGGACAGACCTAGGGACAGTTCTTACACCAGCCCCCGTTACCCCCCAGCTCCACCTCCAGCACCACAGCAGGGGTCAGGGTTCACCTGGCAGTAGAGCTGGTTGTGACTTTGATGAAGGCTCAGTCTCCTCCATCAGAAGTGTTTGTGAGATGGTGGAACAGCTTCTGAACAGCCTGAGTTTTCAGATGGAGTTTCACTGCCCCTCCCACTGTGGACGTTCACAACTAAACACTTTGGACATGAGGAGGGGTCGGACGAGACGTTTGAGTTTGAAAAGGTCCAACAATCAAAGGTTCTCCAATCATCTCCAAAATCGACATGCGATCCATGGAAGCAGTGTGTCAACACTTTGTATATCAGGAGGGGTCGGATGAGTCTTTATATAAACTAGTTTTATCATAACCGGACTCTTACTATGAGTTACAGCTTACCTCTGATCAGCAGATGGAGGTCTTCCTTTAAAGTTTATGAAGTCGTCCTTCGACCAGTCGCTCTTGAAGGACAGACAGCTGGGAGAGTCTGGTCTCTGCTGCTGGACCCTGAAACAGAAACAGACGAATGTGCATGTGTGACATGTGACAAAGATCAACTAATACCCTGCTACTATCTGCAAGGCATAGTAAACTCATGGTCTGGAGTGATGTTAGAATATGTATTAAGATAAGAGATCATACTTTATATACATGCAGGTAGGCCTGTCACGATAATTCATTTTGTTGGACGATACTTTTTCACTGGAAATTATTGCGATCAACGATAATATTGTCGGCAACCGTTGTAAGAACCATTTTAGACAACTGACATAATGATAATATATAATAATAATTCAAGTACAAAAAAATAGATCCTTTCAGAACAGAAACTTGTATTGAACATCAACATTGCAAGAAATGTGAAATATATTCAAATATATCCATAAAAAACAAATTAATTAAAGTATAATAAATTAAATTTCACACAACAACCAAAACAATACATAAATAGACCCTGCTGGAAAACATCTGGCCAGGCGTTGGTAATTCGGATAATATCATAGAGCTAGAGAGAGAGCTATGAGCTATATTCTGCGCGCATCTCATGAGTCTCTAGGCGCCTATCTCTCTCTATCTCTCTATCTCTCTCTCTCTTTCTCTCTATCTATCTCTCTCTCTCTCTCTCTCTCTCTCTCTCTCTCTCTCTCTCTCTCTCAAAGCACACATTGTCTCACAAGCAAAAAAACCCTCCTTAAAACAACAGTCAAGTGTACAGTCCACTGTCCATACAAAGACCCAGATGCCTCAACAGGCCATATCCAAATCTGTTTTTCAAAGTTTTCGAACAAGGAACACCAACATGTTTGCATTGTCAGGCAAATGCATCCTTGATTGTAAACTGTCGGGAAGGTGGGGGCTCTCCATCTCCAGCTGCCGTGTTTGCTCCCAGCTGGGAAAACGGAATGGGGTGGTTGTGTTTTAGGTGTAGTTTAAAATGCGTGGTATTGCCTGCTTTTGTCGCTACCTTTTTTAAACAAATGCGACACACCGCCCGGCTCATTCAAGTCCGTAGGTTCGCCTCGTTGATTTGGCTTGAATCCAAAATACACCGGAGAATCGAGATGTGTAGTTAGGTTTTGTAACCAATTCCATTTCACTTTAAATTCCCCGCGAGTAAGTCACACGTTGTCTCCCGCTTGTCATTATTAATTTGGCTGCTACACGTGCACGCAGAGTGTCCTGACCTGGCTGTGTGTCAGCCCCGCCGCTCACAGCGCGCGCGCCCGGCAGCCACAGCGCGCCACAGCGCGCCCGGCAGCCACAGCGTTCCCGGCAGCCACAGCGCGCCCGGCAGCCTCAGAAAAGTTGTCAAGTCCATTTTTATTTATCGTACGATAAGTCAATTTATCGATTATCGCGACAGGCCTACATGCAGGGATTGACTAAAATCAGAAGTGGGTTACGAAGTTAAAATCTGCAACAGGATTAAAAATGGTTCGACAGTTATGTATCTTTACTTATACATTAGTATGTTGTATGTCTACAACATAGTCTTGATCCAGGATCCTCAGATCGATTGCTTTTGTCTCCACCCACATATCTGGAGACTCAGAGTATTTAAGTTCTCGATGAGGAAAAACGACTTCCTCTCTCTGAAAACTGCTGGAAAATAAGTTGGAAAAGACTTCATATGGACTAAATTTATTCTATCATAACCGCCTCTTACTATGAGTTACAGCAGGGGTAGGCAAGTAAGTTTGGCCTTGGGCCAATTTTTTGCTGAGCCACAAGATGGCGGGCCAGAACATAATCAAAGCCTAATTCAAGGAATTGATTTTGGTAAGAGGGTAAGAGCCCCTGTTCCCCGGTTCAGAAAGAACGCTGATATCGCTGATAACCGTCCCCATCAACACTCTGATGCACAGTCAGATCCGCTGATTGGTTCAATAGGCGCCCAATCCAGAGCCTCTGGCTAGACCCGCCCAAAGGGAGGCTCGTCCTCTCTAGCCCCATTTCAGTCCCAAAGCCAAGGCTATTATCTGTATTTTAACAGACTTATCTTTTAAATTGAGGTGTATTTATTGTTCTCTTCAAAGTTTATTTTTCTCTGAAATTTTAGGGAGGATGGTCCTCCCTTTCCTCAATGGACGAGCCTCCACTGAGTAAAGTTATTAACTAGGTAGCAGTGTTATTTAACATATTCTGATAAGTATTATCAAGTTCTCTGGGTTTTTGGCATTTATTTGAGTGTTTGCACATTTGAGAGGCTTGAGGGGCAACAGGGAATCCTTTTTCCTTTTCTTTATTTCAACTTTTCAAGGACACATTAGGATTCTTTCAGGTTGAAAACCTTTAAAAAATATCAAAGGACAAAATAAATCAATTACAGCAGTTTTGCTTTGCAATTTAATATATTATAACCTAAATTAATCAGTAACCAAGTATTTTACTCAAACTCAATGTATTTAATAGTTAAATAAGTACTTTAATTGACCTGGTTCCCCACAACCACACATTTGCCATCTGTGACCCGCTCTATCGAAATCAGTCGGAAGTCGCAACGGCTCATTTAAAAATAAACGTGGATTTGCGTAAAAAAATAGTTTTTCGGGATTCGGGTGTTTTGTTTGATTTTAAATAAACAAAGTCTTGGCTTTCAGAATATGGAACTTTTATTTCCAAAATCACACGATAAATACATGTTTGAAGCTTGTAAAGGGAAGATGACAGCTCTCCCTCGCCACTCTGCTCTTCCACAGCGCCGCTTCCCCTCCCTCCGCTGACATTATGAATGTAAGCGGATATGTCGGGACAGAATTTATTTTACCGGACAAATTTGAAACTCACCGGTCATGTTTCAATAATAATAAGAATTGTGTAGCAATGTTTCCTTTAGCAGGTAATCACCGGACTATGACAGGATATGCTGATGTTTAAAACTCTGTTAACCATGGTGTCCCCTAAGGCTCGGTGCTCGGTCCCCTTCTCTCAGCAATATACATACTTCTGATTGGTTAAATCATCCACAGCCATGGTCTCAGGTTCCACTCATATGAAATCACACCCAACTCTACACCAGCACAAAGCCTTCTGCCCACCGGGGAGGTGGGCAGAAGGCTTTGTGCTGGTGTAGAGTTGGGCCTTAGCCACTAGTCAACTGCCTCCTTGAAATAAAAACATGGATGACAGCAAATCTACTCAAAACTGAGCTCATGGTTGTGGCCCCCAGGCACTGCTCGGGAAGGTTGGGCATCTGCTCCTCACTGTTGACGGCTCCACCATCTCATCATCCTCTGAGGTCCGCAACCTGGGCGTGATCTTAGACTCCACCCTTTCATTCCAGAAACATGTCAAATAAGTTACAGAATCAGCCTTCTTTCACCTCAAAAACATCTCCCGACTCCGGCCATCACTCTCTGACGTCATCACCTCCCAACTGGACTGCTGCAACTGAGTCCTGTCCGGGTTCCCAGCAAAACCCTGGACAGGCTCCAGTACGTCCAGAACTCTGCTGCTAGGATCCTCGCCCACACCAAGCCCTGGCATCACATCACCCCTACCCTCCGTCACCTCCACTGGCTCCTGGTCAAGTCCCACATCAGATATAAACTCCTCCTAATCACAAGTCCCTCCATGCCCTTTCCCCTCAGTCCCTCACAGATCTCCTGAGCCCATACATCCCGTCCTGTACTCTGTGATCCTCAGACTCCGGACTATTGGGGACTGTGCTTTCAGTGTCACTGCCCCGACCCTCTGAAACCCCCACCCTGCTGAAACAGTAACAGCACTTCTCTGGACATCTTCAAGTCAACCCTGGAAACTCATCTGTTTAACAGAGCATTCCATCCTTAGGTACTCATCCCCCAGACCTCACAAACTACATCACACATCGCCTCATCTGCCTTCTGTCTCCCTGTCTGTTTTATTTTTCTGTGATAAGAGATCATATATATAATACTATATAAATACTATATAAACGTGCAGGGATTGACTAAAACCAGAAGTGGGTGACGAAGTTAAAATCTGCAACAGGATTAAAAATGGTTAGACGGTTGTATATCTTTACTTATCCATTAGCATTTGAAACGATGGCCACAACTTCCACAACCTCAGATCGATTGCTTTTGTCTCCATCCACATATCTGGAGACTCGCAGTATTTAAGTTCTCGAAAAAAACGACTTCCTCTCTCCTGATTATGTGGCCGTAAAACATGCTGGAGAAAAACTGCTAGAACATAAGTTGGACAAGACTTCATACGGAATAGTTTTATTCAATGATAACCAGACTCTTACTATGAGTTACAGCTTACCTCTGATCAGCAGATGGAGGTCGTCCTTTAAAGTCTAAGAAGTCGTCCTTCGACCGGTCGCTCTTGAAGGACAGACAGCTGGGAGAGTCTGCTCTCTGCTGCTGGACCCTGAAACAGAAACAGATGCTTTTTCCAGCTGGAGAGAAACTGATGGAAAATATGTTAAATCTCTTAGAGTCACTTTATATAACAACGTAATGGTAGTGATCGCTTTGTGTTGCCGATGTGTGAACAGATTGAAAAGAACATTAAACATTTAAACCTTCCCGACTTTCTGAGTTCCCTATATCAGCCGGTGGACTGCTCTCTATGTGAAGGACGGCTTTTCAGAGAAAATCCAAAAGACGTGAAGTTTATCCACGAAGCGCCTCGCCTCTCTTCAGCTGCACTCCAGCACCAGCAGTGTGAAGCTAACGTAAAGAATGTGTCTTTAAAGGATAACGTCGGAGAGTTCATGCAGACTCCGGTCTGATCCTGAACTTCCTGACGGGCAGACCCCAGGCAGTGCGGGTGGAAAACATCACATCCTCCACCCTGATCCTCAACACCGGAGCCCCTCAAGGCTGCGTGCTCAGCCCTCTCCTCTACTCCCTGTTCACTCACGACTGCGTGGCCATACACAGCTCCAACACCATCGTGAAGTTTGCTGACGACACGACCGTCATCGGCCTGATCACCGACGGCAACGAGACTGCGTACAGAGAGGAGGTCGAAACCTGACATCTTGGTGCCAGGATATCAACGCTCCCATCGCCATCAATGGGACTTCGGTGGAGAGAGTCAGCAGCTTCAGGTTCCTCGGTGTCCACATCACTGAGGACCTGACATGGCTGCTTTATATATATATATATATATATATATATATATATATATATATATAAATATATATATAAATATATATATATATATATATATATATAAATATATATATAAATATATATATATTATTCTGTGTTATTGTTGGAGGAACCTGTGACCCTGTTTCTATTGCATTACTTCACTGTATCTGTGTATATGACAAATCAAACCTTTGACCTTTGGACTTCCTGAAGGTTACACAGAAGCTTTAACACCGACAACAACTGACTTCATGGGAGGAGATACAGGAGCTTCAAATCACGGACAAACAGACAAAAAAGCTGTTTCTACCCGTCAGGCTGCTTGACCACCAAACGTAATCATCTTCACACGTTTTTAATGCACTCACTATTTTTAACAATCTTTTCCCCCGTACGATTGTTTATGTTGTCTGTCCTACTGCCGTGTTTGTATTGTTAAGTATGTCTAGTTATTGCACACTGGGACAGGGTCTGAATCTCATTGTATTTTTGTACAATGAGAATAAAAGTCTATAACTTTATATCAAACGGCTTTTAGTCAGTTTTAGTCTTACCCCCCATCAGCAGATTGAGGCTCCATTGAGCGGTGACTCTTAGAGGACACAGGTCCAGGTTCAGGTCCGGGTCCAGGTCCAGGTCCAGGTTCAGGTCCAGGTTCAGGTCCAGGTTCCAGGTCCATGTTGTTAGGACCCTCACAGTGTAATCTTTAGGAGGAAACCACTTCCTGTTGCTTCCTCTTTGCCTTTCTTTGGGATCACGCTTCACTTCTATTGGACTCTGAAAATAAAATATCCACATTTATTAATTTTTAAATGTATGTCTTTTATATTTAAACATTCACTTGCTTTATATTACCCCTTGTATTTATAATTGTTTCATATATTATTTATATACAATTTTAATTGTTGTATTCATTTTTTTTATATATATTATTAAATCATTCCTCTTTATATTTCCACATGTATAGGGACCCAGCCCATTGAAAATGCCCACTGTAGTGGACATGTTGTTAACATGCATCTCCTTTGACTCTTTTGAGCTACTCTATCAATCCCTGATGTACAGAGGACATCCTGGTCTTTCCAGTGAGATGTCATTGGTTAAAATTGCATGCTGGGAAGTTCCTCTTTCTTTTCATCCAAAATGGCTGGCATACCAAAAACACATGTTATAGAAGCAGGAGGAGAAGTCAAATATTGTTGAATAATTGTAGTTTTTACCATGAAAATCAAATATGTTCTTTATTTATTTTATAATTAGTTCTGAAAGCAATTCAATAATTCAAGTTTTGAAATAACAGCTCTTTTATAAATGTCCATTCTAGTGGATGTCAGGACCGTCTTCATGGACTTTATGACTCAATATTGTTGCAGGAGACGGAACTGAAGCAGACATTTTCTGTACCAGAAGGTTCAGGGAGATTCAGATGTTGAGCTCTCAGATGATGAGAGATGAGGCTTTCACACCTGGGATAGAAGAGGGTCAAGAAGAAGGGGGGGAAAGATGCAGGAGGCTCCATGAGCGCAGACACAGACAGAGAGACAGATAGGGACGAGCTGGAAAGACATGGCCCCCTGTGGGCCAAGAGTAGCACGTATGTCTTATTGTTGTTTGTATTTGAAGTGGAGCCATGACACATGAGAGTTGCCTCAGGAATGCAAGCTTTGTTCCTCTGAGCAGGTCAGATGGAGACCACATCCATACAACTAGTCCAGATGACCCTACAGCCCGTGCCGACTGGAGTCAATGAGGTACTTTCACTACATCGACTACAAAGTCTTTGAAGATCTGGAAAGATTCACCAAAAAACAAGCTAGTTTTGTATTGACCAAACAAACAGCAATGTTCAGATCAATGACTTATTCATGTTTTAAATAAAGCTGAATGTATTATTGTATTCATATCACTCTATAACCATAATACATTACATAGTCCATCTGTTTTCAAACTGAAATGGTCACGACGTCCTCTACAGTGGACATACTGTAACATTTTAAAATAAAATAAAAAAAGTCTAAATTGCAAGATGTTTTTTTAACCCTAAATAGGGAATCACAAAAAAAAGGAAATTGGCTTTTGGAAAACGCTTCTTTTCCTCCCAGGAGGATACATTATATTAGGGCTGTCAGTCGATTAAAATAGTTAATTGCGATTAATCGCAAATTAATCGCACATTTTTGATCTGTTCTAAATGTACCTTAGAGGAATATTTTTCAAGTTTTTAATACTGTTATCAACATATGAGAGGACAAATATGCACATTACAAATATTCGCCTCAATTCAACCTGGAACCTCTCTCATACAATAATACAATACAAATGGTGTGTGTGTGTGTGTGTGTGTGTGTGTGTGTGTGTGTGTGTGTGTGTGTGTGTGTGTGTGTGTGTGTGTGTGTGTGTGTGTGTGTGTGTGTGTGTGTGTGTGTGTGTGTGTGTGTGTGTGTGTGTGTGTGTGTGTGTGTGTGTGTGTGTGTGTGTGTGTGTGTGTGTGTGTTGGAGCTATGTGCAACTCAAGGCATATGCTCGAACGGGAGCTGCCTGGACGCTGCAATCATGTTGCGCACTATCCGTGCTGAGTGTGCTGACTTATCGTACAATGTCCCACTGTCTGGCTTCCTGCATAAAGTCAAGTGCTCGGCGCAGTTGTGGCGAAATGTCGCTCCTCTGTTTTCATTTAAACAGCTCCTTATATCCGTTAGCGCAGCTAGCTAGCACCAGATGCTAACAACAACAATGCACGTAAGGTCTCTCTCTCGCTCGCTCGGGCCACACATACACACACCCTCCCGGTCCTCCCAACAGCCAGTCGGTGCCTGCCGGTGAGCGTGGAAGTGTGGTCTGCCACAAGCGGGCGGCAGGAGCGGGGCTGTCAGCATCAGCTTGTAGATGGTATTTTAAACTCGATGCGCTCTGAAACTACGGGGCGGCCGAGGAAAAAAATACACATGCGTTAATCGCGTTAAAATAATTAGTGGCGTTAATTTTTTTTGTTGCGTTAATGCGTTATTAACGCGTTAACTTGACAGCCCTAATTATTATACATTATTTCTCTAAATATTTCCACATGTTTATTTCATTATACATTATTAATCTTTCATTCCTTTCTTTAAATACTCCGCTGGTCTTTGACGAGGAACAACCAGCAGAGATATATTTCCGGTGCTCTGTTAACTTCAGGAAATATGTCGGAGAACACACAAACACACACACACGCACACTCACACACACACAAACACACATACACACACACGCAAACGCACGCACGCACACACACACACACACACACACACACACACACACACACACACACACACACAGAGAAGTTACAGACATCATTAAAAGTGATCAGAATACAGAGATGGTGAGAAGTGTCCATGTTACTCGCTGAGCAATGATTGGTCAGAAGAGGTGTCTCTAAAGCTCTAAAGTCACAAAGAGTTACAAACCTTTCGAGAGAAGAAGAAGAAGAAGCTGCGACACCGCGAGGACAAAGTGAAAGCAAACAGCAAACAGGAAGCCCTTCAAAATAAGAGCCCTTACAGAACAGTGATAGCTGACTTTAAACCGGAAGCTGGAAGCATCAGACAGCTGCTGGAAGGAAGCTCTAGCAGGGGTGTCAAACTCAAGGCCCGGGGGCCAAATCCGGCCCGCAACTTCATTTAATGCGGTTTATTATACGGTTAAATGCCGATTTACAGAAGAACGTTGCTGTTAAGTATTACTTTGTAGCACCCTTACTCCATGTTTAATGGTACGTCCCATAGATATAAACTAGGGCTGTCAAGTTAACGCGTTAATAACGAGTTAACGCAAAAAAAAATTAACGCCACTAATTATTTTAACGCGATTAACGCATGTGTATTTTTTTTCCTCGGCCGCCCCGTAGCTTCAGAGCGCATCGAGTTTAAAATACCATCTACAAGCTGATGCTGACAGCCCCGCTCCTGCCGCCCGCTTGTGGCAGACCACACTTCCACGCTCACCGGCAGGCACCGACTGGCTGTTGGGAGGACCGGGAGGGTGTGTGTATGTGTGGCCCGAGCGAGCGAGAGAGAGACCTTACGTGCATTGTTGTTGTTAGCATCTGGTGCTAGCTAGCTGCGCTAACGGATATAAGGAGCTGTTTAAATGAAAACAGAGGAGCGACATTTCGCCACAACTGCGCCGAGCACTTGACTTTATGCAGGAAGCCAGACAGTGGGACATTGTACGATAAGTCAGCACACTCAGCACGGATAGTGCGCAACATGATTGCAGCGTCCAGGCAGCTCCCGTTCGAGCATATGCCTTGAGTTGCACATAGCTCCAACACACACACACACACACACACACACACACACACACACACACACACACACACACACACACACACACACACACACCATTTGTATTGTATTATTGAATGAGAGAGGTTCCAGGTTGTTGTGTTTAATATTCATGTTAGAATATTTGTCATTGTTCAAATGATAATAAACATTAGCATAACGCATATTTGTCCACTCATATGTTGATAAGAGTATTAAAAACTTGAAAAATATTCCTCTAAGGTACATTTAGAACAGATCAAAAATGTGCGATTAATTTGCGATTAATCTCGATTAACTATTTTAATCGACTGACAGCCCTAATATAAACACTAGATGACTCACCCGCGCTGCTGGCCAATGGAGACCGACGTTGCCACATGGCCGCCATCTTGCTACAGGCAGTTCTCTCATTCATAACATTATGGTTTACTATTTAAATAACCATAGCTTGCTCAATTTTCAACCCATTTTCAAACGGTTTGGTTTTTTATAAACATCAAAGATGTAGTTATGATACTGCATACTTATAATCATGGACTTTCATATGAAAATAACATTAAGCAGATAAAGCAATAGCTATACACACTCACACACAAGGTATTTATATATAATATTTGCCGGTGTGTATATATATATATATTTCCATTTATGTTATTATATTGTTAATATTTAAAATAAATTATAAAATTTAAATATATTTATATTTTATAATTTTATATATAAAAATCGGTCTCATGTTACCACTCTGTAAGCCAAGAGTTGTTAATTTAGCAATGCCTTAGCTTGAAGAACAGGGACACAACTAATGACAATAGCATATGTTGGTATATTATTTAGATATTCACACCTTTATCAGAAGAGGCAAACCAACATAAAATGAGCTCACAGACAGGCCAGTTCTGTCTCATTTATCACAATTATTTTTGACATCAGATCTTCATATCGTCCGAGTTTTGTATTTAGTTTCTAGATTTGTAAACAAATCCAGAACCTTTGAAATACGTTACCACTTCACAGCACGGTGCGCTGAGTTCTTGTAGTCGAAAAAAGCCCAAGAATAATATAAACTGTACCCTGTGTCCTTCTGTAGTCCATTTTCTGTTGTTTGTCTTGTCTCACCCCGGCTGATATCTCAATAAATCCACTGTTTTAATTGTTCCCTATATTGCCCCTATGCCCTGTAAGGTGTCCTTGGGTGAAAGTGTTTGCACATGTGTATTCAAGTGTATGAGTTTATACAGAGTACCACCTCAAATTATATTGGGCTCTCCTGGTAACACCATCATAGACCTTCCTGGGTACCACCGAGATAAAGGATTTAATATGACAAGCCATATGATGCTCTCATTTGTTAGTGACATTCCACATGCAAATAAGATCAGATAAGATGGTACTTTATTGATCCTAATTTGGGAAAACATTTTTAGTTACAGCAGCATAAGGGACAAGGCATTTTACAATGAATTAGCAATAAGCAAGAAAAATAAAGAAAATAAAGAAAGAGGAAAATATACATGTTGAGTTTGGCAGGATATTATATATATATATAATATACATATACATAAATATAAGGCATATGGAATATGAATGTTAAATATTAAATATTGAACAGATTATATATGTGTAAAATGTACAACGTGGTTATATTCAAGAGAAACTATGGAGCAGAGAGTTCTCTTCCAGACAGAGGTGATTTGTTGTACAGAGTTAAGGCACAGCAGAGCTGCAGCAGTCTGTTGGAGAAGCAGCTCCGCTGACTGTCCAGCTGCAGGTGGAGAGGATGGGTGGGGTTATCTGTCTGTCCAGCTGCAGGTGGAGCGGATGGGTGGGGTTATCTGTCTGTCCAGCTGCAGGTGGAGAGGATGGGTGGGGGTTATCTGTCTGTCCAGCTGCAGGTGGAGAGGATGGGTGGGGTTATCTGTCTGTCCAGCTGCAGGTGGAGAGGATGGGTGGGGTTATCTGTCTGTCCAGCTGCAGGTGGAGAGGATGGGTGGGGTTATCTGTCTGTCCAGCTGCAGGTGGAGAGGATGGGTGGGGTTATCTGTCTGTCCAGCTGCAGGTGGAGAGGATGGGTGGGGTTATCTGTCTGTCCAGCTGCAGGTGGAGAGGATGGGTGGGGTTATCTGTCTGTCCAGCTGCAGGTGGAGCGGATGGATGGTGTTATCTGTCTGTCCAGCTGCAGGTGGAGAGGATGGGTGGGGTTATCTGTCTGTCCAGCTGCAGGTGGAGAGGATGGGTGGGGTTATCTGTCTGTCCAGCTGCAGGTGGAGAGGATGGGTGGGGTTATCTGTCTGTCCAGCTGCAGGTGGAGAGGATGGGTGGGGTTATCTGTCTGTCCAGCTGCAGGTGGAGAGGATGGGTGGGGTTATCTGTCTGTCCAGCTGCAGGTGGAGAGGATGGGTGGGGTTATCTGTCTGTCCAGCTGCAGGTGGAGAGGATGGGTGGGGTTATCTGTCTGTCCAGCTGCAGGTGGAGAGGATGGGTGGGGTTATCTGTCTGTCCAGCTGCAGGTGGAGCGGATGGATGGTGTTATCTGTCTGTCCAGCTGCAGGTGGAGAGGATGGGTGGGGTTATCTGTCTGTCCAGCTGCAGGTGGAGAGGATGGATGGGGTTATCTGTCTGTCCAGCTGCAGGTGGAGAGGATGGGTGGGGTTATCTGTCTGTCCAGCTGCAGGTGGAGAGGATGGGTGGGGTTATCTGTCTGTCCAGCTGCAGGTGGAGAGGATGGGTGGGGTTATCTGTCTGTCCAGCTGCAGGTGGAGAGGATGGGTGGGGTTATCTGTCTGTCCAGCTGCAGGTGGAGAGGATGGGTGGGGTTATCTGTCTGTCCAGCTGCAGGTGGAGAGGATGGGTGGGGTTATCTCTCTGTCCAGCTGCAGGTGGAGAGGATGGGTGGGGTTATCTGTCTGTCCAGCTGCAGGTGGAGAGGATGGGTGGGGTTATCTGTCTGTCCAGCTGCAGGTGGAGAGGATGGGTGGGGTTATCTGTCTGTCCAGCTGCAGGTGGAGAGGATGGGTGGGGTTATCCATGATGGACAGCAGCCTGTTCAGTGTCCTCCTCTCCACCACAGCTTCAAAGGTCCAGCTTGATGCCGATGACAGACCCAGCTTTCCTGATCAGTTTATTGATCCTGCTGGTGTCACCGGCTCTGATGCTGCCCCCCCCAGCAGACATAGAAGAGTGCACTGGCCACAACAGACCGGTAGAAGATCTCCAGCATCTTGCTGCACACGTGGAAGGATCTCCGCTTCCTCAGAAAATAGAGTCTGCTCATCCCCTTCTTGTGCACAGTGTCAGTGTTGATCCTCCAGTTCAGCCCATTGTCTAAGTGCACTCCCAGGTATTTGTAGTCCTCCACAACAGCCACATCCTCTCCCAGAATGCACAGGGGTAGAGGAGACGTCCTCACCCTCCGGAAATCAATGACCATCTCTCTGGTCTTGGCCACATTCAGAATACTCACAACATTATGCTGAGGTTCATCTTCCGCTCTTCTAGAAGTGGTTGTGCTTCCTGTTGCTTCCGGCTAAAACAAACATTAAAGACATTTTGAGTGTTTAAAATGTGCTGTAATACACAACACATTATTTATTCCTAAACTTGCAGAAAGAAAAACTAAAGTGTGACATTTAATCACATATTTATATATCAATCTTATACACCTTGAATTCTTGTTGGCCAATGATACACATACCCTTTGAAGATGAGCTGGGAAATTGAATACTGTTGGCACAACACCATCTTTAAGCCGGACAGTCTGCCCCGTCCGGTCAAAGTCCTCACTCCTGAAGTACTCACTGCAGAGCAGCGTCCTGCCAGAGGAAACAAAACCGTCCCTTCTTAGGGCAACTTCCCATTGCAACTTCCCACTGCAACTTCCCACTGCAACTTCCCACTGCAACGTTCCACTGCAACTTCCCACTGCAACTTCCCACTGCAACTTCCCACTGCAACTTCCCACTGCAACTTCCCACTGCAACTTCCCACTGCAACGTTCCACTGCAACTTCCCACTGCAACTTCCCACTGCAACTTCCCACTGCAACTTCCCACTGCAACTTCCCACTGCAACGTCCCACTGCAACTTCCCACTGCAACGTCCCACTGCAACTTCCCACTGCAACTTCCCACTGCAACGTCCCACTGCAACTTCCCACTGCAACGTCCCACTGCAACTTCCCACTGTAACTTCCCACTGCAACGTCCCACTGCCTCCTCCTCTCTCCGCTTTTGGGAAACCTTAAAAACATGACAAAGGAAGCCAGATATATAAATTATTGTCAATATTGTCCTCCCTTATTTCCTTTAACATTAAGGGTAAGGACAAAAATACACACCGAAATTAACATATGTTTGGGGTAATTGTATGTATGTATGTATGTAATGTATACTTTAAGAATAAGACAACCACACTAAGAGTTATAAAAAAGGTGTCCAAAAGAAACATTAAATAATTGTGTAAAGAAATGGTAGCAACATATTCTAAAGAGGCTGGGTCAACATCAATCTTGCAATACTATTATCTCACATAGCCCCACTGATCCTGTGTAGCAGGACTTGTAATGTACATACATCCACTAAGTAATTAACGATTATCCTAATTTTAGTCATAATATTGTCATATCTTACATGTGAAAGGTGATCCCACGGGTTCTTGTTTGCAGACTGCGGCGATTGGAACATCCGTAGGCTGCACAAAAGTCCGGCATAGTCAGGTACTTCTGTAAACACAAAGCCAGCAAATTCCTGTATCATAATGCAAGATGTTTTTAACAAGCCAAACCACTTGGAAGAAATCATGTGTAACTTAAGTTATGTTGAAAAGAAAGAGCAGTTCTGCCTCTCCCACTGGTGTGAAGTTAATGGGTCAACTTTGTAATACTAGGTCTCACTCACAGCCTCTTGTTATTAGCCAGCTAATAAATACAACCACATACACAAAGAAAAGCTGCAATTTCAACATGTCCAAGCATCCTGTATCATAGCCATGCTAATAATGTTTATAATAAACCAAACCGTTTGTAAATCAGTCAAGATTTCAGCGAGTTAAGAGTATTTTTGTGCAGATCACTCACCTTACAACAGCTACCATAGCGCAAATCAGAGTAGCTGTTGACTGTAGCAAGATGGCGGCCGGTGAGCTACGCTGGAAAATCAGGTGACCCTCGGAACATCAACAACTACCGCCCAATTAGCATCTTACCTGTAGTATCCAAGGTGGCTGAGAAGTGGGTGTCAGAACAGATTGTCTCCTTCTTAAACAACAGTCCATTTCAACTTCATCCCATGCAGTTTGGCTTCAGGGCAAATTATTCAACCGAAACAGCCAACTGCTTTTTTATAGAAAAGGTCAAAGCAATGTTTGACAAAGGAGGTGTTGTTGGTGCAGTATTTCTGGATCTACACAAAGCCTTTGATACAGTCAACCATAAGGTCCTTCTGTCCAAACTGTGGGCTTTGAACTGCTCTCCATTAACAGTCAGTTGGATTGAATCATACCTCACTGGTAGGCGTCAGCATGTTACCGTCAATAATCAACTCTCTCCAGCTCTAGACTTAAGCACCGGAGTACCACAAGGTTCAATACTTGGTCCACTTCTTTTCGCCCTATATATGAATGACCTGCCACCTGCCTGTCCTGATGTGGAAACACAGCTATATGCCGATGACACTGTGATATATGTGCATGCCAACACAAAGCAAAAGGCTGCTGATAAACTGACCTCAGCCTCAGTGCTGGTCACTAGCTGGCTACACCGCTCCTGTCTTCAGCTTCATGTCAACTAAACAGTAGGAATGTTTTTCACAAAAATAAAATGCAACCTTGTGTCATCTATAAGCATCTCAGGTGAACAGGTTAACATTGTGCCTCAGGTTAAGTACCTTGGAATCATTATTGACTCTAATTTAACCTTCAAAACACAAGTCAAAAAAGTGACCCAAAGAGTCAAGTTTAGCCTAGCACATTTTAAATACATAAGAAACACAATGACATTGAATTCTGCCAAATGATACATCACATCCACGATCACATCACATCCACGATCACATCACATCCACGATCACATCTAACATCCTGTCTCACAAGCTGGGGTCCACCAACAGCTCCACACTGAAGCCACGAGCAACCCTAAGAGATAAGATAAAGCTTTATTGTCTCCCTTAGGAGAAATGTGTCTTGGCATCGAGGTAATACACATAAAACATTCAGGTCAATCAGTCATAGATACAGAACAGAGATCACATGGCAAAGAAACAAACAAGAAACATACAGGTACAGCACTTTCCCTATTGCATTCATACATAATCAAATATTGCACTTTTCCCTATTGTATTCATACACAAACCCTGTACAAACAAGCCCTCAAAGTACTGGACCAGAAACCTAACCGCTCCCATCACTGTGCCATCCTCAACAAGCATAACATCCTGAGTTGGGAAGATTTAATAAAGTATAGGAACATCGTTCTGGTTTACAAAGTCCTGCACAATGCAGCCCCTCCCCCTCTTAGCTCATTGGCTACTCAACGTAACAACACCAGACGGACCACGAGAAGCTCCACACGTGGCGACCTATCAGTCCCATCCAGGAAGAGGACTTTTGGTCAGTCATCATTCTCGGTCACAGCAATACAAAACTGGAACTCTCTACCCACTACACACACACACACACACACACACATCCCACCTTCACAGCTCACTTAAAATCATGGTTCACTGAGAACTACACCTGCACACACTAGTCTGTGTCGAGTATGGCGTGAGTGTTACATGTTGTGTTACATGTTGTGTTACATGTTGTGATCATGGTCCATGGATGTTGCCCCTCGTTTCTGTTGTGTGATTGTGATATGCTATATGTGACATGTACTGTATGTAGTAACCAGTGTTGGGACTAACGCGTTACAAAGTAACACGTTACTGTAACGCCGTTATTTTTGGCAGTAACTAGTAATGTAAAATGTAAACAAGAAGCCCACTGTTCAGGGTGTGCGCTGTAGGTGCAAGAAGAAAATAAGATTATATTGCCTTAAGAATCCATTCTTAAATGGTATTGCTGGTATGTTAATGTTTGTGACCTTGTATAAACCCTATGCCCCGTCCTGCGCCCCGAGACCCTCAGAGGCATCACTGCTGGTCGTAAAGACCTGCCTGAGGAGATCAGGTTGTCTGTTGTTTTTTAGGTCAATGTTGTATTATTTGTTTCATTTATTCTTAATCTATGTATTGTATGGTAATAATGAATAAAAACGTAATGTATTGAACACATTCCGAAACAAAGCAGATAAGCAGAACTAGACTCAGACATAATACTAATTGTTGTTGAAACCTTTTGCGCTGTTGCTGCAAAATGGAAACTGTGTTGATTGTCTGTTCCAACTGGCCACTGGAATCAGATGATTAATATAAGTTGAAGTTCAATTACAGTTTTAAAAATAGTTTAACATTCTTTATTAAACTGCTCCAAATTATTTCTAGTATCAACCAATTGGTCTCCATAGACAATACTAAAATTAAAATAGTTGTTAAACTACTGACAAGTTTTCTGAAAGCGAGCTTATGAACAACAGAGTAAAGGTCGCTGGTTAAGCCAGGATCAATATATTTGTTGAAGTTTTTATTGCGTGCATAATAAATGTGTTAAATTAATTGAGCAATTCTTTAAAAGTATAATGTTGCAATCTCTTTAAAATAAGTAATTACAGTTACAAAATAGATGTTGTTTTCCAAGAGCCTCTCTTTCACAGGACCACACTTTGAATCAGGACACTTTGGATGAGTAATCACTTCATCCAAATTGTAAATTGTTGCCTTCTTTAAAGTTATTAGTAATTCAAGATGAATTATTAAATTAAATTAGGTACATAACATAGAATAAATAAAATAACTTTGACTTGATAATTGTGTTCACAACATTAGACCTTGTCCTCTAATCTCTACTAGAATAAGATACGTGTGCATGTTTGGGTGTATTAACACTCCTGTAATGTACCTAATCTTGTTATCCTTTTCATTACAGAGCTGGGAAAATTGTGTATTACTTAGATTCTGATCCGTGCAAGTCCAATTTTGACTGACTTTAGTTCTAATGTTAATGTTAATTTGATTTCAACCCATAAGGAATTATTTAGATTAACTCGACATTTCACATGATGGATTAGTGCTCCACATTCTTTTCATTAATTTGTTGTGCAATTAGGCCGAAGGTAAAGAGAGACATTGATGACCTTGTGTCCCTTTTGTTGGTACGTGGTTCTATTTTGTCTATGGCCTTGGACGATTTCACTAATTCAATCAGCAGAGACAGTTTTTATGTAGGAGTACATATTTATTGCCAGAAATACACATGAATGTAATGGAGTTTTGGCGATTAGGCCCCGTTGTGCAGGAATATCATTCGGGAGGGGAGAACCGATCCGATGAATCCCCCGGGGTCTAGACACTGGTGGTGGTGAATGGATAGCTGGGGTCGGTCTGAAGAGGAGTGGCTTAGCTTGACCCTGGATTCAGATGGACGGGAGGAGAAAAAGGGTGGAGGAGGGTTGCGCCGATTCACCTGGAATGAGAGCTGTCAGAGGGGAGAGCAGATTTAAAAGGTTTAGCGGAGCGCTATGATAGGCTTGTGAGAATAGAGTGAAGTGATTAGTTAAGCTGGGGAGTGACGCCCCCGATCACTCATTGAGAGGAGAGAGAGTAGTAACATGGAAATAGTGAATGAATGAGTAAAGAAGGTCTTCCTGGTTGAACTTGCGCTGAGCTTCATGAGTCACCCAGTTCTGCCCTGCTACAGTCCGGCTGAGTGCAGTCACAGAGATGCTATGGCTGCTCTACATGACATTAATGGTCTGGTCCGAGAATGGACACCATTTCCTGCTCCCAGAGAGAATGACGCTCCTCAAACTGAACATTACAGCCATTGATACGGTCTCACGTGGGTCTGCTCCCCCCCACCGAGCCATGAACTGAAAGCTTGACATCTGCTTTGAACACCTGGAAGCCTCCCTGTCACACCAGCACCAACCCTTGGGTCAGTCAGATGGGACTAACGGCTTCACTTAGGGCATTTGGGTCAGACACATGACTCTCGTTACCACAGAGTGGGTTGTTTTTTTAAGGCTATTCATACTGCTATGCAGAGGATGCCTGTAGGTTGGCAAGCTGTTAAAAGCCCCTCCTATTGTTAAAATAGGCCTAATGTCAGGGGCCTCTTAATGTCTAGTTCTAGTTGTATTCACATTATATGGACAATGTTTCCACCTGGTGAAACTAAAGGCTGCACGGTACTCAGGCTACAATACGACCATTCTGTTCTGCTCTAACGATTCAATTGATAGATTCTACATCAAAACAATTAGCTTTTATTGTTTCCAATGATAACGTCATTTTTAAGTGGAGGAATGCAAACCTGTTTTCAAATGTAAGGTTTTGAATTTGTTTGACATTTCTCAGTAGTGACACCCTCAGACACCCACTATCATTTATGCCTTCAGTGGTAACTCAGATGTTAAGGGGATGAAGCTTTTCCTCCCAAATCAGATATGCTTTGTTTTTCAACAAAGGTATGCATTTCCTGCATAATATATGTTTCTCACAATAGTTTTGTAAGCTGCACACAGGTGATACTGACTCTTCTCGAGTAATAGATTACACCATGCTTAAATAGACTCCTAGTTATTATTTCATATGTGACATATGTAAGAAAAGGGAGGGAAGAGTCAATTATATTGAGTAATTGATTTGGAACATTTATTTCTCAAACCTGTTTTATGGAAGAGAAAAAATATATATTTCTGATAAACTAATAATTTATCAAATGGTGAATTAATATAACATTTAGAATCATTGAGAAGGGGTGATATCCGCAGGGACTAGCTCACCTTTAAATTACAATAGCATTTCTCTGCTTTGGACTGATGAGTATATGATTCTTGCATGTTAAATGACTAACACAAACCTTACATTTATGCATGTGCATGGGTCAGGAAGGCTCCCAAATCATTCTGAGGGGCCTATCCTATTTTTGTAATTAAATGATAATGTGCTAATCCATTACTTTGAGTTGTCTGCACTCAGGAAAACATCCCTATCAAGTGTTAACCCAATAACTAGGACAGCTCTGAAGGCCAAGGGTCAGAGAGAGAGGGTCACACTCTCCGGCTGCAGAGGGCACCCTAGCCACGGGCAAGGAGGCACGAGGTCGATCGAGATGAGAGGATTCTAATCTTCAACTATCTGAGGAGATGGGATGCTTCTTCATCTTTCTGCTCGGTGGGCTCAGGCAGACAACCCTGCGGGACGAGCGAGGACTTCAGAGGCTTCATACAAGGTTCCATGTTTCTTGGAGGAGCAGATGTTTTCCTAACCTCTCCCATCACGGGGGGAGACCTGGATGCCCCACTTGGAATACGCAGTTTTGTCTGCCACTGCTCTCAAGCAGATAGCAGAAGGAATGCAGGCGGATGAGCCTCCGTTTCACTGGGGGGATCATACAGTGCTCACTGAATGAGCCACAAAATCAGAGCAATTGGGGGGTTTAAATATGGCGCTCTGATGAAGAAGAGTTTGAGCCAATCAGCACCTCAGTGCTAATCTACAGTATCAGGATGCCTTTACACACCAGACACTCTTTGTCATAAAGAGAGGAGGAGAACGAGTCAGAAAGACTGAAGGACACGTTTTTCCAGCTCTCGTACAAAGATGAACTTTGAATTGATTTTATATCTTGGATGTTTACAGATGTACAATTAATGACTGTCTTTATATTTCCAAGGACCAGACATGTGTTGAATAGTGGTGATTAATATATTTTTGCCGGATCAGATTACACTTTCGCACTAAACAAAATTAATTCAGATTATAAAGTATTAAATCATAAGTTATTTCTACTATTATCACAGATAATGTTAATATCCTTAATTGTCCAGCAATCAGGTTTAACAACACTACTCTTTAATGTGTTATCCATGCACAGAAAGACCTACAATGATGTTTCAAGTACTGGATTAATTTTGGCCCAAAACAAATATTTAGCTATTGTGCACCTGTGTTTTATGTGTGTTCATTATTAGGCTTCTGACAAAAGATGATCAAACACTGATGATGATTTCTCTATTATGATTGGCTGTATCAATCATTGTGATTGAATGTTTCAATCTTAATGTGATTGTTATTGATGTAATTGATGTTGTGTAAATCCACACTCAAATCTGAAGATTCCCATTGAGTTAAGTATTGAACTAAATATTATTAGACTAAGGTTTTTAGATTGTCAAAATTGATAAAAAGAAGGAAACTGTTGTGGAATATTTTCCAAGGCCCATAACTTTGACCCAGTTTATCAGTTCAAACTGTCCTGACTGAGCACACGCACCTCGTAACCTTGGCTGCTGTGCTCTCAGTGTTCTGTCTCCCTGTTCCTGCCTGTTGGCGTCAGCTGATAGAGGTGTTATGATTCTATGTTCCTGCCTGTTGGCGTCAGCTGATAGAGGTGTTATGATTCTATGTTCCTGCCTGTTGGCGTCAGCTGATAGAGGTGTTATGATTCTATGTTCCTGCCTGTTGGCGTCAGCTGATAGAGGTGTTATGATTTTATTTTGTTGTGCAGCATGTTGATGATGCTCTCAGAACTAGTTAAATACATGGGTCTGAGGTAGAGTTCTTGAGAATTGACGTGGCAACTCACCCGTGCAGTCTCACCGAGGCTGCTGTGACTTGTGATGTGAATCCTCCGGCCGTAGCTCCAAATAAACCTCCAGTGTTTGACATCAAAGCTCCTGCTCTACCGTGTCTCCTTCCTGAGTCGGTGACTCCCACTGCATTGCTACACAGAAGTTTCCATTACAGAGCTGTTGAGGGCCGGACCATTAGCCACCATTTTCATAGGAGTAACAGCGACACCTTGTTTCATGGCGAGGGATCTGTTGCCATGGAAACGGCATATGATGACATCCCATAATTGGCATAGAGCTGTTGAGGGCCGGACCATTAGCCATCATCTGAAATATGGTGCCGTTTGGACGATTTTCCGTAGAATTACGACAACAACATGTTTCATGGCGAGGGATCTGTCGCCATGGCAATGGCATATGATGACACCCCATAATTGGCGTAGAGCTGTTGAGGGCTGGACCATTAACTGTCATCTGAAGTCTGGTGCAGTTTGGACCATTTTCCATTGACTTAAGACAACATTGTGTTTTATGGCGAGGGAAGCGTTGCCATGGAAGCGTTGCTCACTGCCATTACATTACATTACATTACATTGCATTTAGCTGACGCTTTTATCCAAAGCGACTTACAATAAGTGCGTTCGACCAACAAAATACAAACTTGAAGAAAACAGAATCATATAAGTACATCAGGTTTCATAGAGCAAAAACATTTCAAGTGCTACTCAACTGGCTTTAGATAAGCCAGTCCTTTATTAGTATATAAGTGCTTTGTTAATAGTTCTAACGCTCGAAGTGGAGTCGAAAGAGATGAGTTTTCAGTCTGGAAGGTGTGTAAGCTTTCTGCTGTCCTGATGTCAATGGGGAGCTCATTCCACCATCTTGGAGCCAGGATAGCAAACCCACGTGTTTTTGCTGATGGGAACTTGGGTCCCCTTCGCAGCGAGGGTGAAGGTGGATGAGGGTGGGGGTGATGAGGGTGAAGGTGGATGAGGGTGGGGGTGGGGGTGATGGTCGATGAGGGTGATGAGGGTGAAGGTGGATAAGGGTGGGGGTGATGATGGTGGGGTGGATGAGGGTGGGGTGGATGTGTTGCCAGGGCTTGGTGCGGGTGAGGACCCTAGCAGCAGAGTTCTGGACGTATTGGAGCCTCTCAGGGCTTTGAACCCCGGGCAGGACTCCATTGCAATAGTCGAGGCGGGAGGTGGTTCAGTTTAGTTTATTTATTGATAGTGTCGTGGACGGTCCCCATCGATGAACTGTCACAAAAGACAGTAAATGGAGCAGCTTTAGCCCACATGGCTAATTTCCAGCTGTTGTCCCCGGCCAGATGATAATAGACACCCTAAAAATCACAATACATCAACAGCATTAGTTATAAGAAAATCTAAAATAAAAAGGAGGAAAGACAAGTAGATACAGGCGAAAGGATAAAAGAGAACAATAAACAACACACGTTACTACATACAGTACATGTCACACAGAGCACATCACAATCACACAACAGAAACCAGGGGCAATGTCCATGATCACAACATGTAACACAACATGTAACACAACATGTGACACTCACGCCATTCAACACAGACTAGTGTGTGCAGGTGTAGTTCTCAGTGAACCATGTTTTTAACCAGTTTAGCACTGAGCCTGTTTTTCAGGTCTCAGGCTCCAAAATGACCATATCTTCTAAAAGGGTTAAATTAAATCTTTGTTCTCAAAGTAATGATAAACCTGTGAGTTGGATGTAGAAGAGTCAGAATCAATATAGATGTTTTTTATTTTAAAGAAAATTCAGATTGAACAAACTGTAAATTATTGTGTTTGTCCAAAACATTGTTTTGTCCAAATTATTTTGTACTTATAGTGAAAACTAACCTTGGATGATGGTAAGGTAGACTAAAAGCTTTAGGAATCCAAAGTACAACATATAATAAGTATTCTGTATCAAGATTGATGCAAAACAAGTGACCTTTGAGGTTTAGCAAAAAAAACCTCTGAGGTGATTTGGGTGGAAATGGCCGTTTTTACCGTTTCTCTGGAACCCATTGGTCGATTTTGGTGATTGACATCTTTCTGACCGTTAGAGCCAATAGAATCTAAGGGGAATTTCCCCACACACACACACGGTAAAAAAAAAAGGTGGGGGCTTCGCAAACACAAGTTTGCATCAGAGTGAAGCTGTCTCTAGCTCTGACATCTGGAAACTGAAAAGCAGGTTTATTGCTTATGGATGATCAGAAATCATTCAAAGGGACTCAGACACATTGGATTAACCTATGGATTAACTTCAGTAGCGTTTTTATCGTTTTAATGCCATTGAAGACCACTTTTGACCAGACAACGACCAAGGTGAGCCATGTTGTCGGTTTTAGCTACCTAGCGCCCCATGTTTTGATGTCTGTTCTTGTTAATAGCTTCTTATTTTCTTCAATGAACACGATGAACAAAAAAAAAGGTTTCTAACTAATCTCAGAATTGAGATGACAAAAATTGGGAACAAAATGATAATCGCTCACGTGGTGAGGAACAAACTTTTCTAAAGTACAAAAGAGCATAGACCTGACCAAGGCAAAAGACAAGCGCAAAGATCTGACCGTGGCAATAGACAAAACAAACTGACACTGAACACTGGGAGACAGGGGAATTTAAACACAGGGTAACAAGACACAGGTGGGAACAATCAGGGGCGGGACTGACGCTGATGAGCACAGAAGACACAGAAGGGATGACAGGTGAAAACAATCAGGAAATTAGACACACCAGGGAAACTAACGACAGACAGGAAAACACGGGGAGAAAGACCAGAAAATACACAGGGAGGAGAACATGACAAGGAGAACAGCAAAACACCCACTACCAGACACACAAAACTAAAAACGTGACACAACACAAGAATCGTGACAGGCACTGATGTATCATTTGGCAGAATTCAATGTCATTGTGTTTCTTATGTATTTAAAATGTGCTAGCCTAAACTTGACTCTTTGGGTCACTTTTTTGACATGTGTTTTGAAGGTTAAATTAGAGTCAATAATGATTCCAAGGTACTTAGCCTGAGGCACAATGTTAACCTGTTCACCTGAGATGCTTATAGATGACACAAGGTTGCATTTTCTTTTTGTGAAAAACATTCCTACTGTTTTGTTTACATCAGTGTTTCTCAAACTTTTTCATACCAAGGACACTTAACCAATAAAAAAACACTTGCGGACCACCTAACTCCACAAATATCCAAAATCACATCATTTTTCTAGAACAAATTACAAATCACCTGCAAATTGTACAAACAAGTGGCAACATGTGTGATGAAGGTGTTGCGCTGGGCTATATCATGCAATCAAAAGTGAAACATAAGCCCGCTCCATTGTGGAGATATTCCCACGAGAGTGCAGAAAACTTACATTTATTTATTTATTTCAAATGTGAAATTTTACCAATATACTCACGGACCACTAGGGGGCACTCACGGACCACCAGTGGTCCGCGGACCACACTTTAAGAAGCACTGGTTGACATTAAGCTGAAGACAGGAGCGGTGTAGCCAGCTAGTGACCAGCACTGAGGCTGAGGTCAGTTTATCAGCAGCCTTTTGCTTTGTGTTGGCATGCACATATATCACAGTGTCATCGGCATATAGCTGTGTTTCCACATCAGGACAGGCAGGTGGCAGGTCATTCATATATAGGGTGAAAAGAAGTGGACCAAGTATTGAACCTTGTGGTACTCCGGTGCTTAAGTCTAGAGCTGGAGAGAGTTGATTATTGACGGTAACATGCTGACGCCTACCAGTGAGGTATGATTCAATCCAACTGAGTGTTAATGGAGAGCAGTTCAAAGCCCACAGTTTGGACAGAAGGACCTTATGGTTGACTGTATCAAAGGCTTTGTGTAGATCCAGAAATACTGCACCAACAACACCTCCTTTGTCAACCATTGCTTTGACCTTTTCTATAAAAAAGCAGTTGGCTGTTTCGGTTGAATAATTTGCCCTGAAGCCAAACTGCATGGGATGAAGTTGAAATGGACTGTTGTTTAAGAAGGAGACAATCTGTTCTGACACCCACTTCTCAGCCACCTTGGATACTACAGGTAAGATGCTAATTGGGCGGTAGTTGTTGATGTTCCGAGGGTCACCTGACTTGAAAATGGGAGTTACAATTGCAGTCGTCCATGCACTTGGGAATGCCCCATGTAATACAGATGAATTGATGATTTGGGTAAGAGGGCAGACTAGGTCATCTTGCAATGATTTATGTGATGAAGGCGTGTGAGGGTTTCTGCCACAGAGTCAGAGAGTGAAGGGCATGTTTTTGAGGTAGAAAGCAGATTTGATGTGCGCCTGGAAGGAGAGGGTGGTGTCCAGGATGACTCCCAGGTGGCGAACTTCAGTGGACGGAGAGATGGAGCAGCCGTCAATGGAGAGGAGCAGGTCTCCAAGAGGAGCAGATCAGAACCATGAGCTCTGTTTTATTGCTGTTCAGTTTGAGCAGGTTTGATGATATCCAGTTGTTTATGTCCCGTAGGCCGCTGACAGGGGATTGAGGTGGAGCTGAGTGGACGGGTTGGTGCAGAGATAGAGCTGTGTGTCATCTGAGTAAAAGCTGAGACCATGGTGGCGGATGATTTGACCAAGTGGGAGCATGTAAATGGTGAAGAGGAGGGGTCGAAGTACAGAGCCTTGAGGTACACCTTGGTTGACTGGGTCCGATGGGGAACTGCAGTCACTGATGGTGACAAAGTATTTCCGGTCGGAGAGGTAGGACTCGAACCGGGCAATAGCTGTGTCCCTGAGGCCGAGGTGGTCAGGCAGGAGGCTGAGGAGGAGGTGTGGGATATGGCATCGAAGGCTGCAGAGAGGTCCAGGAGGATGAGAATGCTGATGAGGCCGGAATCAGAAGCGATGAGGAGGTCGTTTGTGAATTTAATGAGGGCAGTCTCAGTGCTGTGGTGGGGTCTGAAGCCAGACTGAAGGGGTTCATAGAGCTCATGGTTGGGCATGCGATGTCCCTCCGGTGTGCTGCTCAGCCGGTTAATGATGGTCCTCCTTAACCGTAGTTGTATCGAGAGGACGCTGGAAGGCTGTGTGTGGCTAACTGCGCACCCCAGAGATATGGGGCAGCAGACGCACAGCACACTCCTCCTCCGGCCAGCCACACGCCGCCGCGGTGCCTTCAAAGATGTCGAGGTTAGTCTACGGATCGCCGTCTACCGTCATATTTAGGAGCCCTGCTCTGCTGGAGCTGTCACGTGGTGGTGCTCTCCTGCATAGCTGCGAGACGCTGGAGAGCCTGTCCCAGCGGCTCTGTGGGTTTTCCCTTTCCGTCATCTGTCCCTGTTCAGGCGTCACTGTGAGCGTTCAGGCTCACTCAGGGTTAAAAAGGACGGAAGGTGAGGGCGAATGGGTTAATAAAGGAAGTTTATTTCAAACACTGAGGGGTTCAACTAAAAACAACACTGTGCCGTCCTCTATTTCTGGAGGCTTCAGCGACAGAGCTGGTCCTCCTCTCAGGATCCAGCCCACTGCAAGAGCCCAGAACCAGGTTACCAGTGTGCTTTTATTCAGTGACTCATTACCTGATTCTGATCAGCTGTCTGGCCACCGGCTAAACCACTCCCCTCACTCCAGCAGCCGGCGCTCTAACCACACCCTGCTGCCACACAGGTGTATATCAGTATGTAGTGTCTCTACTTTAAAGAGTCCTCTCCTGCTGATGTTCAGGTGTATATCAGTATGTAGTGTATCTACTTTAAAGAGTCCTCTCCTGCTGATGTTCAGGTGTATATCAGTATGTAGTGTCTCTACTTTAAAGAGTCCTCTCCTGCTGATGTTCAGGTATATCAGTATGTAGTGTCTCTACTTTAAAGAGTCCTCTCCTGCTGATGTTCAGGTGTATATCAGTATGTAGTGTCTCTACTTTAAAGAGTCCTCTCCTGCTGATGTTCAGGTGTATATCAGTATGTAGTGTCTCTACTTTAAAGAGTTCTCTCTGATGTTCAGGTGTATATCAGTATGTAGTGTCTCTACTTTAAAGAGTCCTCTCCTGCTGATGTTCAGGTGTATATCAGTATGTAGTGTCTCTACTTTAAAGAGTCCTCTCATGCTGATGTTCAGGTGTATATCAGTATGTAGCGTCTCTACTTTAAAGAGTCCTCTCCTGCTGATGTTCAGGTGTATATCAGTATGTAGTGTCTCTACTTTAAAGAGTCCTCTCCTGCTGATGTTCAGGTGTATATCAGTATGTAGTGTCTCTACTTTAAAGAGTCCTCTCCTGCTGATGTTCAGGTGTATATCAGTATGTAGTGTCTCTACTTTAAAGAGTCCTCTCCTGCTGATGTTCAGGTATATCAGTATGTAGTGTCTCTACTTTAAAGAGTCCTCTCCTGCTGATGTTCAGGTGTATATCAGTATGTAGTGTCTCTACTTTAAAGAGTCCTCTCCTGCTGATGTTCAGGTGTATATCAGTATGTAGTGTCTCTACTTTAAAGAGTTCTCTCTGATGTTCAGGTGTATATCAGTATGTAGTGTCTCTACTTTAAAGAGTCCTCTCCTGCTGATGTTCAGGTGTATATCAGTATGTAGTGTCTCTACTTTAAAGAGTCCTCTCATGCTGATGTTCAGGTGTATATCAGTATGTAGCGTCTCTACTTTAAAGAGTCCTCTCCTGCTGATGTTCAGGTGTATATCAGTATGTAGTGTCTCTACTTTAAAGAGTCCTCTCCTGCTGATGTTCAGGTGTATATCAGTCTGTAGTGTCTCTACTTTAAAGAGACCTCTCCTGCTGATGTTCAGGTGTATATCAGTATGTAGTGTCTCTACTTTAAAGAGTCCTCTCCTGCTGATGTTCAGGTGTATATCAGTATGTAGTGTCTCTACTTTAAAGAGTCCTCTCCTGCTGATGTTCAGGTGTATATCAGTATGTAGTGTATCTACTTTAAAGAGTCCTCTCCTGCTGATGTTCAGGTGTATATCAGTATGTAGTGTCTCTACTTTAAAGAGTCCTCTCCTGCTGATGTTCAGGTATATCAGTATGTAGTGTCTCTACTTTAAAGAGTCCTCTCCTGCTGATGTTCAGGTGTATATCAGTATGTAGTGTCTCTACTTTAAAGAGTCCTCTCCTGCTGATGTTCAGGTGTATATCAGTATGTAGTGTCTCTACTTTAAAGAGTTCTCTCTGATGTTCAGGTGTATATCAGTATGTAGTGTCTCTACTTTAAAGAGTCCTCTCCTGCTGATGTTCAGGTGTATATCAGTACGTAGTGTCTCTACTTTAAAGAGTCCTCTCATGCTGATGTTCAGGTGTATATCAGTATGTAGCGTCTCTACTTTAAAGAGTCCTCTCCTGCTGATGTTCAGGTGTATATCAGTATGTAGTGTCTCTACTTTAAAGAGTCCTCTCCTGCTGATGTTCAGGTGTATATCAGTCTGTAGTGTCTCTACTTTAAAGAGACCTCTCCTGCTGATGTTCAGGTGTATATCAGTATGTAGTGTCTCTACTTTAAAGAGTCCTCTCCTGCTGATGTTCAGGTGTATATCAGTATGTAGTGTCTCTACTTTAAAGAGTCCTCTCCTGCTGATGTTCAGGTGTATATCAGTATGTATGTAGTGTCTCTACTTTAAAGAGTTCTCTCCTGCTGATGTTCAGGTGTATATCAGTATGTAGTGTCTCTACTTTAAAGAGTCCTCTCCTGCTGATGTTCAGGTGTATATCAGTATGTAGTGTCTCGACTTTAAAGAGTCCTCTCCTGCTGATGTTCAGGTGTATATCAGTATGTATGTAGTGTCTCTACTTTAAAGAGTTCTCTCCTGCTGATGTTCAGGTGTATATCAGTATGTAGTGTCTCTACTTTAAAGAGTCCTCTCCTGCTGATGTTCAGGTGTATATCAGTATGTAGTGTCTCTACTTTAAAGAGTCCTCTCCTGCTGATGTTCAGGTGTATATCAGTATGTAGTGTCTCTACTTTAAAGAGTCATCTCCTGCTGATGTTCAGGTGTATATCAGTATGTAGTGTCTCTACTTTAAAGAGTCCTCTCCTGCTGATGTTCAGGTGTATATCAGTATGTAGTGTCTCTACTTTAAAGAGTCCTCTCCTGCTGATGTTCAGGTGTATATCAGTATGTAGTGTCTCTACTTTAAAGAGTCCTCTCCTGCTGATGTTCAGGTGTATATCAGTATGTAGTGTCTCTACTTTAAAGAGTCCTCTCCTCTGGTGTTCAGGTGTATATCAGTATGTAGTCTCTACTTTAAAGAGTCCTCTCCTGCTGATGTCCAGGTGTATATCAGTATGTAGTGTCTCTACTTTAAAGAGTCCTCTCCTGCTGATGTTCAGGTGTATATCAGTATGTAGTCTCTACTTTAAAGAGTCCTCTTCTGCTGATGTTCAGGTGTATATCAGTATGTAGTGTATCTACTTTAAAGAGTCCTCTCCTGCTGATGTTCAGGTGTATATCAGTATGTAGTGTCTCTACTTTAAAGAGTCCTCTCCTGCTGATGTTCAGGTATATCAGTATGTAGTGTCTCTACTTTAAAGAGTCCTCTCCTGCTGATGTTCAGGTGTATATCAGTATGTAGTGTCTCTACTTTAAAGAGTCCTCTCCTGCTGATGTTCAGGTGTATATCAGTATGTAGTGTCTCTACTTTAAAGAGTTCTCTCTGATGTTCAGGTGTACATCAGTATTTAGTGTCTCTACTTTAAAGAGTCCTCTCCTGCTGATGTTCAGGTGTATATCAGTACGTAGTGTCTCTACTTTAAAGAGTCCTCTCCTGCTGATGTTCAGGTGTATATCAGTATGTAGTGTCTCTACTTTAAAGAGTCCTCTCCTGCTGATGTTCAGGTGTATATCAGTCTGTAGTGTCTCTACTTTAAAGAGACCTCTCCTGCTGATGTTCAGGTGTATATCAGTATGTAGTGTCTCTACTTTAAAGAGTCCTCTCCTGCTGATGTTCAGGTGTATATCAGTATGTAGTGTCTCTACTTTAAAGAGTCCTCTCCTGCTGATGTTCAGGTGTATATCAGTATGTATGTAGTGTCTCTACTTTAAAGAGTTCTCTCCTGCTGATGTTCAGGTGTATATCAGTATGTAGTGTCTCTACTTTAAAGAGTCCTCTCCTGCTGATGTTCAGGTGTATATCAGTATGTAGTGTCTCGACTTTAAAGAGTCCTCTCCTGCTGATGTTCAGGTGTATATCAGTATGTATGTAGTGTCTCTACTTTAAAGAGTCCTCTCCTGCTGATGTTCAGGTGTATATCAGTATGTATGTAGTGTCTCTACTTTAAAGAGTCCTCTCCTGCTGATGTTCAGGTGTATATCAGTGTGCAGTATCTCTACTTTAAAGAGTCCTCTCCTGCTGATGTTCAGGTGTATATCAGTATGTAGTGTCTCTACTTTAAAGAGTCCTCTCCTGCTGATGTTCAGGTGTATATCAGTATGTAGTGTCTCTACTTTAAAGAGTCCTCTCCTGCTGATGTTCAGGTGTATATCAGTATGTAGTGTCTACTTTAAAGAGTCCTCTCCTGCTGATGTTCAGGTGTATATCAGTATGTAGTGTCTCTACTTTAAAGAGTCCTCTCCTGCTGATGTTCAGGTGTATATCAGTATGTAGTGTCTCTACTTTAAAGAGTCCTCTCCTGCTGATGTTCAGGTGTATATCAGTATTTAGTGTCTCTACTTTAAAGAGTCCTCTCCTGCTGATGTTCAGGTGTATATCAGTATGTAGTGTCTCTACTTTAAAGAGTCCTCTCCTGCTGATGTTCAGGTGTATATCAGTATGTAGTGTCTACTTTAAAGAGTCCTCTCCTGCTGATGTTCAGGTGTATATCAGTATGTAGTGTCTCTACTTTAAAGAGTCCTCTCCTGCTGATGTTCAGGTGTATATCAGTATGTAGTGTCTCTACTTTAAAGAGTCATCTCCTGCTGATGTTCAGGTGTATATCAGTATGTAGTGTCTCTACTTTAAAGAGTCCTCTCCTGCTGTCTGTCAGAGTGTGTGTGCCCCTAACCCAATCACAAGACACATCCTTTAACACGAATGCTAAAGAAAATAAAAGCAGCACACGAGAGAAAATCTGCAATTTGTTCAACTTTATTGAGAAACTCCACGACAGAGCTATGAGCGGATCCGTCAGCTTGGAGTTTCATCTTCAGTGCAAAAAGAGGAGCGCAGTGTCGGATGAACTAACGGCTCTCTCGTCTAAAAACAACTAAACAGAATAAAAACAACAAAAAGCTGAGGTTTCTCTTTATCTCAGCAGCACATGAACCAATCACTGACATGCATACATGATTGATCTGTTAGTCGTTCTCTCTTCAGTCCCTGCTCTGGGTGCTTTTATTCTTGCAGTTGGCACATTCACAGCTCAGAGTACTCACCCCTTCACCTGCTTTATTTATTTACTTTATTTTGAAAAGCAGAGGGAAAAGAAAACAATAACATCTGACATTTTTAAAAGCAATGTTAGGGTAAAAAAAAAAAAGAGGAAATAATGAACAAATTGCTGTTATTGGCTGATGAGAGGGAGGGGGCGTGGCCACATGAGAAAACCTCAAAAGTGTATTCCAGCAGTGAGAGGAGGAGGAGGAGGAGGAGGAGGAGGAGGAGGAGGAGGAGGAGGAGGAGGAGGAGGAGGAGGAGGAGGAGGAGGAGGAGGAGGAGGAGGAGGAGGAGGAGGATCACATGGCGTATTTCTGAGTCCAGTCCTGAGCCGTCTTGTTGTACCTGCAGGGGAGAAATGTTCAGTTGAGATCAGCTGTTAGCGGGCAGATCAGGGATGATGCCATGCCTGCAAACACAACACACACTCTGTCCCATACATTTTATGTTCGTCTCCATTTTCTATTCAAAATGCTACAAACTGCAGCCGAGTTCAACCTCAGAAGCTGCCAGAAGAAATTAAACTACGTAAAAAATAAATAGGGCGAAGCCTGCGAGCTAGTTCAGGCAGTCAACTCGAGCACCAATGATACATTAACACGTGCCGCGCCCCTCTGACAACCAACCAATCACATTCTCCTAAACATGCCGCACTATTTGAGCTGCCAGGTCTTCCCTGCCTCTGCCTCGCTACGCTGCTGCTGCCTCTGCCTCGCTGCTGCTGCCTCTGCCTCGCTACTGCTGCCTCTGCGCTACTGCCTCGCTACGCTGCTGCTGCCTCGCTACGCTGCTGCCTCTGCTGCTGCCGCCTCGCTATGCTACGCTGCTGCCTCGCTACCTCGCTCTGCTGCCTCGCTCTGCTGCCTCGCTCTGCTGCCTCGCTCTGCTGCCTCGCTACGCTGCTGCCTCGCTACGCTGCTGCCTCTGCTGCTGCCGCCTCGCTATGCTACGCTGCTGCCTCGCTCTGCTGCCTCGCTCTGCTGCCTCGCTACGCTGCTGCCTCGCTACGCTGCTGCCTCTGCTGCTGCCGCCTCGCTATGCTACGCTGCTGCCTCGCTCTGCTGCCTCGCTCTGCTGCCTCGCTACGCTGCTGCCTCGCTACGCTGCTGCTGCCTCTGCTGCGTTCATGTTCCTGCTGTGTTTCATGTTGCTGCTGCTTGCTGCCCCCCCCACCACCCCAGCCCCCACCTGTAGGCTCGGGGGATAGTTATCTAATCATCACTCAATGTTCTCTGTAAATCTGTGGAGTGATGAGGCCCGAGCCTAGACGCCAAACTATATGCTGCTTCTAATAAACATTAAGAAACAGGTGAGTTGACTGAAACAACCTTTGTGGTGTCTAAAATAAGTCTATTTCTATAAGCGGTCATCTTCTTTAGGTAACACACTGACTAAGGACAACTACATCCTTCAACCTGACTTTCAAACATCCTCTTAAACTTCTGATGTTGTGTTTAAAAGCCCTGCTGCCGTGTGTCTGAGAGGCTCTGGGAACCTGCAGGTGAGAAGATGAGCCGCTCGGACTCTGTTTCCGGAGCCATGCTTTGCTTCAAAACGTGCTTCAAGTCCACAAACCCAGCGTGGGAGTTTCCAGCGCTTACCCTCACAGCATGGCATACGTGTCTGTCCACTCCCTGGCTAGTCTGCTATACCTGAGACAGACACTCGCGTTACAAAGGACGCCACGTTTGATGCGTTGCTACTTTAGAGAGGATCTGGAGTCCAAACTAAGGGCGTCTGTGTGGACATGTTAACACCGTTAGTTGTTATTACAATGCACTCACTTTACGGGGTCTGTTTTGTAGATGCGGGCGATCTCTGGCACTAGCGGGTCGTCGGGATTCGGGTCACATAACAGAGAACAAATGGACAAAAGCACTGCGGAGAGAAACACATGATCAATAAGTTACAGATATTTGTCACAACTGCACATCGTTGTTTATGTCAGGAGACATCTTGTTTACGTCAGGAGACATCTTGTTTACGTCAGGTTGTTGTTTACGTCAGGAGACATCTTGTTTACGTCAGGTTGTTGTTTACGTCAGGAGACATCTTGTTTACGTCATGTTGTTGTTTACGTCAGGAGACATCTTGTATACGAGCGTCATGTTGTTGTTTACGTCAGGAGACATCTTGTATACGAGCGTCATGTTGTTGTTTACGTCAGGAGACATCTTGTTTACGTCATGTTGTTGTTTACGTCAGGAGACATCTTGTTTACGTCATGTTGTTGTTTACGTCAGGAGACATCTTGTTTACGTCAGGTTGTTGTTTACGTCAGGAGACATCTTGTTTACGTCAGGAGACATCTTCAGGAGACATCTTGTTTACGTCAAGTTGTTGTTTACGTCAGGAGACATCTTGTTTACGTCAGGTTGTTGTTTACGTCAGGACACATCTTGTTTACGTCAGGTTGTTGTTTACGTCAGGAGACATCTTGTTTACGTCACGTTGTTGTTTACGTCAGGAGACATCTTGTTTACGTCACGTTGTTGTTTACGTCAGGAGACATCTTGTTTACGTCAGGAGACATCTTGTTTACGTCACGTTGTTGTTTACGTCAGGAGACATCTTGTTTACGTCACGTTGTTGTTTACGTCAGGAGACATCTTGTTTACGTCAGGAGACATCTTGTTTACGTCAAGTTGTTGTTTACGTCAGGACACATCTTGTTTACGTCAGGAGACTTGTTGTTTACGTCAGGAGACATCTTGTTTACGCCAGGAGACATCTTGTTTACGTCAGGAGACATCTTGTTTACGTCAGGAGACATCTTGTTTACGTCAAGTTGTTGTTTACGTCAGGAGACATCTTGTTTACGTCACGTTGTTGTTTACGTCAGGAGACTTGTTGTTTACGCCAGGAGACATCTTGTTTACGTCAGGTTGTTGTTTACGTCAGGAGACATCTTGTTTACGTCAGGAGACATCTTGTTTACGTCAGGAGACATCTTGTTTACGTCAGGACACATCTTGTTTACGTCAGGTTGTTGTTTACGTCAGGAGACATCTTGTTTACGTCAGGTTGTTGTTTACGTCAGGACACATCTTGTTTACGTCAAGTTGTTGTTTACGTCAGGACACATCTTGTTTACGTCAGGTTGTTGTTTACGTCAGGAGACATCTTGTTTACATCAGGTTGTTGTTTACGTCAGGAGACATCTTGTTTACATCAGGTTGTTGTTTACGTCAGGAGACATCTTGTTTACGTCAGGTTGTTGTTTACGTCAGGAGACATCTTGTTTTGGTCAGGTTGTTGTTTACTTCAGGAGACATCTTGTTTACGTCAGGTTGTTGTTTACGTCAGGAGACATCTTGTTTACGTCAGGTTGTTGTTTACGTCAGGAGACATCTTGTTTACATCAGGTTGTTGTTTACGTCAGGAGACATCTTGTTTACGTCAGGTTGTTGTTTACGTCAGGAGACATCTTGTTTTGGTCAGGTTGTTGTTTACTTCAGGAGACATCTTGTTTACGTCAAGTTGTTGTTTACGTCAGGAGACATCTTGTTTACGTCAAGTTGTTGTTTACGTCAGGAGACATCTTGTTTACGTCAGGTTGTTGTTTACGCCAGGAGACATCTTGGCCCTTTCTCATTTCTCTAACTCCCCTCCTCGACTCCTATCCTCAAGACTTAGTCCCGCCCACAGGAGATGCGAGCGGAGGACTGAGGAGAGGAACCGAGGAGAGAGGAGGGGAGCCGAGGAGAGAGGAGGGGAGCCGAGGAGAGAGGAGGGAACCGAGGAGAGAGGAGGGGAGCCGAGGAGAGAGGAGAGAGGAGGGGAACCGAGGAGAGAGGAGGGGAACCGAGGAGAGAAGAGGGGAACCGAGGAGAGAAGAGGGGAACCGAGGAGAGAGGAGGGGAGAGAGGAGGGGAACCGAGGAGAGAGGGAGGGGAACCGAGGAGAGAGGAGGGGAACCGAGGAGAGAGGAGGGGAGCCGAGGAGAGAGGAGAGAGGAGGGGAGCCGAGGAGAGAGGGGAACCGAGGAGAGAGGAGGGGAACCGAGGAGAGAGGAGGGGAACCGAGGAGAGAGGAGGGGAACCGAGGAGAGAGGAGGGGAACCGAGGAGAGAGGAGGGGAACCGAGGAGAGAGGAGGGGAACCGAGGAGAGAGGAGGGGAACCGAGGAGAGAGGAGGGGCGCCGGGGAGAGGGGAGCCGGGGAGAGAGGAGGGGAAGCAGCAGGCGGTTAGAGAAAGGAGAACTCCTCTCCTCTGAGCGGTCACTTTAAAGAGACGTCCATTAATGATGACAGGAGGCAGCAGCCCTCTGTCTGATGGACAGATGTGTTCATGACCACTTCGATATTTACTTTGATTCATTCACAGTGCGGTGTAATGAGACAATAACAGGCTGCAGATGCGTATCTTGTTTGTAGATATCTACTAAACTAAAGCCGAGAGAGTCGGCCTGTTCTACTGAGTGATAACTATGATACACACTGCTCTGCTTTCTGCACGGACTTCACAGCTGTTCTCTCTGGAAACATTGCGTCGCGATGAAAGCAGTTACTAAAATAATATCCAGGGGATGCATGCAGAGCTGTGATTGGCTGAGATAAGTCCGGCCGTGCGTCACGACTCTTTGAAACATCTCTGTTCCCGGATATGCATCCGCGAAGGAGCCATCAGTGTATCCTCGGTTAGAGCTCCTCCAGAGAGCCTCCTCCCTCCTCTCTCCTCGGTTAGAGCTCCTCCAGAGAGCCTCCTCTCTCCTCGGTTAGAGCTCCTCCAGAGAGCCTCCTCGATGCTCGGTCCTCGAAGTGCATTTAGAGAAATTAGATGTCCTTCAACATGGCGCGCTGAAATTCATTTCCGGGTCACTACCGGAGGAGTCGAGGAGTCGAGGAGGGGGATTTGATGAAATGAGAAAGGGCCCTTGTTTACATCACATTGTTGTTTACGTCAGGAGACATCTTGTATACGGGGTCATGTTGTTGTTTATATATCTTATAAACAAGATCAGTGCCTCAGTGCTCATACTATATCTCTCTGGAAACTCCTGGTAAGCTATGAGCAATTTACCAAATACAACTGAAATCACCATCTGGTGAAGTGAAGTTTAAAGCAAGAGAAGACGTTATGTGTCTGTCTGGACTGAGTGCTGGTTCTGAATGGGTCTTCACAGCGCGACTGGAACTCACCTTTAGAGATAGTTAAAGCAGGAGACCACTGTGATCTCAATATATCCAGGCAGATGCTGCCGTTACTGTTAATATTTGGGTGATAAATTCTTGTTGTGAAGGCGACCTGAAGGAGAGAGGAGAAACACACACAATAGCTCAGACCAGAGAGAAGCCTCTTACATAACAACTGTTACCGCCTCAATAACTAAGATAAGAGGCACTTCAGTGATCCCTGACTGGGGAGAGTTTGCGTTGCAGCAGCATAAAAACATGGCACATAAGTAGAAATTCAATGAGTAGAAATAGAAATAAAACAGTTGACCGTGAAGATAATAAATCTATCTGAGGAGGAAACTGTTGATAAATGAATTTAGCCTTTTCAACGTGTTATTTTGAATGTGTTTAATTAACTGGTTGTTTGCCACCCCTTTGCTCGTCCCTGCAAACAGAGTTTATTTAAACCAGAAATATCACTCACTAGTATCGCTAATTATTAAAGCAATTGTAGTTTGTTTTCTATAAACTACATTATTATTTACTGAAGTCCTGCGGAAGCTGTTTATTTTTGGATTGTGTCAAAACAACAACTCTATAAAGGCTTTAGGAAAATCTTTGTACCATTTTGAAAACACAACAATCCTCAGATGCTCTTTGCTAAATGTATCAAGTGTTTGGCTTTTTGACAAGAAAAATACTTTCTGTAATAAAAGTGGTGGATTTACAACAAAAAAAATGTACTAGGAAAACCACGTAAATATTCTAATGCTGCGTTCACACCGGACGCGATGCGAATATTCGCTTCGCTCTAATCGCTCGAGTTTCCCCGCGGCTGCCAGCTGTGTTTACTCGCATCATTCAAACAGGATGTGCTGGCTCGGGGGCTACAACTACAACAAGATGAACATATTTGACCGTGATTTAATTGTAATACACGTTTCAAAATGATGCTGACGTAACAACATACTGATACCGGTTAGTAAAAACCATGAATTAATGCTTTGACAAGTCTGCAGACAGACGGCAGAGAAACACCTTTTAAAATGCGTGTTGTCTAAATAGAGATCGGCTAAGCTAACGCAGTATATGCTCCGACCGTCCACACTCACAACGGCCTACAGACATAAATAAACCAGCGACTGTATTCGCCATGACACAGACAGTCTGTGGTTTGTACTTGTTTCACTTCCGTCTAGTTTCTGAACAGATATGAGGAGCTGTGAGCTCTGAGTGCTAACAGCTAACAGCTAACGTTTTGGTTTTCTGATTCAACCAGTGTTGCCAACTCCATAGTAAGGAAAGTAGCTATTGGCTGTCCGAAAAGTCGCCAGAAGTCACTAAATGATGTCATCGCCTAATTTGCATATCATGTAATGGCGGTAAAAAAAACGTTCCACCCCCTTCAAGGATCAAAACTTAAAACCACCAGAGTAAATCCTGACGACAGTAGATCAGAAATGTCTCCATTAGAAAAAGCAGAGTAGAAATAGTTTTTAGTAGAAATCTCCCTTACAATAAAGGCAGTATGCCCGTGTGCCATCTCCAATAAATGGCTTCAACCATCCTTTAAACTCAGGGTTTGATTCCCACTAGGGCTGAACGATATACCGTGTCATGGCGATAACCGCGGTATGCGCATGCGCGGTATTCACACCGCAGGGACGTGCGGTTTTATTCATTTTTTTTAAAAATGCTAACGCACTTTAGCACAGAATTCAAAATAAAGATACCCTTATCACTTATCGAAACTGCACATACAATATATCCGATTAAAGCTGAGACTCCACAGATTATTTAAGTATAGTATCTAAGCGATCCGATCTCGCAACAGGGGAAGCAAACACAGACATCACAACACGTACCTTTTACGGAGCTTTTACGGGAGATCGTCTCACCGTAGCTGTCAATCTGATCAAAAGACGTGTTCAATGGCATAAAACGAGAAAGAAAAAACGCGGCTGAATCGGTTGATCCATAGGTTTATAATGTATCTGTGGCTTTGAAGCAATTGTTTATAATACATAATTCCATTTTTATGTCGGAGCACAAAAGTTAGCTGCTAATGGTAGCCACCTTGGTGGTATGCAGCTTCCGGTTTTGGCTACGCGTCGTCACTCACTCCTTATTTGTTCATGTGTTGGTGTGTGTAGAACTTCCCCTGATATTTGACCTTTTTAGACAGATTTACCACAAAAAACCCTCTTCTGGGGCCATTTGGGTGGATTTTCCATATCTCTGGCCCACCTTGCTGGATTTTGACATGTGACATCTCTTTCTGACCGTCAGAGCCAATGGAATCGAGGGGAAATCACACAGTCCTTATTTGGTAATGTGTGTGTGAGAGACTTCCGCATAGCCAAGACCGGAAGCAGCAGCCACTCTGGTGGCTACCATTAGCAGCTAACTTTTGCTCTGCGATATTTACAAAAAAATTGAATTATGGATTATAAATTAAATCATTTTTTTAAACAGAGACGTTAAAAACCTATGGATTAACCTTTTCAGCCGCGTTTTTTCTTTCTCGTTTTAATGCGATTGAACACGTCTTTTGATCAGATTGACAGCTACGGTGAGACATCTCCCCTCGAAGCTACGTAAAGGTACGTGTTGTGACGTCTGTGTTTGCTTCCCCTGTCCGAGTTCAGATCACTCAGTGATGATACTATATACCTAAATAATCTGTGGAACCTCAGCTTTAATCGGATATCTTGTAAGTGCAGCTACGATAAGTAACAATAAGGGTACTTTTATCTTGAGTTCTGTGCCAAAGTGCGTTAGCATTTTTCGCTCAGAGGTCATTTAGATGCTTCTTATGAGACTTGTGTTTTGTTTTGGTAAACATGGTTTGTATCGTCAGTTAGCTGAGATTATTTCCGTTAATCTGGTATAACACATTAATAGGTTCTTAAATATTACGATCCTGAGACACTGTCGTGAAAAAAAAAAGTAAAGTACCCGCCGGGACTTTGGGGTTTAACAGGTTAAAAAAAACGCAATATATACCGCAGGGGGGGGGGGGGGGGGAGAAACCGCGATGTCAGTTTTTTTCAATACCGTGCAGCCCTAATTCCCACTCCTCTCTGTACTTTTGTGAATACAGTTCAGACTGTGACACGATGACCTACGTGAATGTTTAGCTTGTCACAGAGGCACACACACAGTGGACGAGGTGATTAAGTGACTGAGGCTGTGTGAGTCAAAGCAAAGGCAGTTATTTATTATAGTGTGACAGTGAAGAAACATTTACATTTACATTTAAATCCCGCTCAAAACCAGGACGGCTTGGCAGTTGGCGCATGCGCAATTAATTTGCAGTCTCGACGCGGGAGGGTGTGGCTGTCTCCGCTCTGCTCTGACTGCAGCTGAGCTGCTGCGGGAGGCAACTAGCACCTGTGAGTACTATGGGAGGGCAGAGCAGGGGCAGAGGGGCTCACGGCAGCACCCGCGGCTCGTTAACTGCTGAATAATACGTGAGTCTCCAAACACCAGAAAAGTGCCTAATAACAGCATTACAAGTCGTTAGATTAGTCGTTAGTCGCTTTTGACAAAAATAAGTAGCCGGAGGGTTTGGAAAGCCGCCGAATTTAACGACAAAGTCGCCAAGTTGGCAACACTGGATTCAACGTCAGTGACGGCAGGCTGAGATCCTCACCGCTGATTGGCTACCGCGACATCGCGTCACGGGAATTTGACGCTCGAGTTGAAACAATTGAACTCGAGCGGTTGTCTCGGCCCCCTTCAATCGCCTCAATCGCGCCGCGGCATTCGCATCAACCGCTTCATGCGCGCCGTCGGAGCGAATTCATGTCTGTCCGCGTCTCTGCTTTGACTTATGTAGTCGCGCTGCCTCCAAACATCGCATCGCGTCCGGTGTGAACGCAGCATTGGATATAAAGATGTACAGAGAAACAAACCCTCAAATGTATGAGCAGAGACATGTGAACCGGCGGCTGCTCACTGACCTTGGGGGGTTTGAAGGGATAATCTGTGGGGAAATGAATAGTCAGGAAAAAGACTCCGCCCTGATAGGGACTGTCGGGCTGAAACAGAGAGAACACACGTATAAATCAGTTGCTCTTTAAATTCGAGTCGTGTCGTTATCAATCCAGTAATCCCGTTTATTATATAATAAAGTTGTATACTTACAGGACCCATAATTGTAGCTTGCCAATGAAACACTGGAAACAGAAAGAGAGGATTAATACACAAACACACAGACTTTGTTGTTTTGTTTGTTTTAGTAAAATGATCACTCACTGTCTTCACCGACGGGTCCCGCAGAGCACTGAGCCGGAGGGTCTCTGGACAGATCAGTTAACTCCTGAGAGGGGGGGGGGGGGAGGGGGGGAGGGGGAAGAGGAAGAGGAAGGGGAGGGGGAGGAAAAGGAATGTTGTATTAGTATCGTCTACATTAAAGTTTCACAACACGTACATGTGAAAGTCTGAAAGAAGACCTTTATCACAAATTCAAAATAAAGCCTTAGTAGTTCTCGGTAGTTCTTTAGTAGTTCTCGGTAGTTCTTTAGTAGTTCTCTAGTAGTTCTTTAGTAGTTCTCTAGTAGTTCTTTAGTAGTTCTTTAGTAGTTCTCGGTAGTTCTCGGTAGTTCTTTAGTAGTTCTCGGTAGTTCTCGGGAGTTCTTTAGTAGTTCTCGGTAGTTCTCGGTAGTTCTCGGTAGTTCTCTAGTAGTTCTCTAGTAGTTCTCCGTAGTTTTCCGTAGTTCTCTAGTAGTTCTCTAGTAGTTCTCTAGTAGTTCTTTAGTAGTTCTCAGTAGTTCTCAGTAGTTCTCTAGTAGTTCTCTGTAGTTATTTAGTAGTTCTCTAGTAGTTCTCTAGTAGTTCTCTAGTAGTTCTCCTTAGTTCTCCGTAGTTCTCCTTAGTTCTCCGTAGTTCTTTAGTAGTTCTCAGTAGTTCTCAGTAGTTCTTCAGTAGTTCTCTAGTAGTTCTCTAGTAGTTCTCCAGTAGTTCTCAGTAGTTCTCAGTAGTTCTCAGTAGTTCTCTAGTAGTTCTCTAGTAGTTCTCTAGTAGTTCTCTTGTAGTTCTCTAGTAGTTCTTTAGTAGTTCTCGGTAGTTCTCTAGTAGTTCTCTAGTAGTTCTCTAGTAGTTCTTTAGTAGTTCTCTGGTAGTTCTTTAGTAGTTCTCTAGTAGTTCTCTAGTAGTTCTCTAGTAGTTCTCCTTAGTTCTCCTTAGTTCTCCTTAGTTTTCCGTAGTTCTCCGCAGTTCTCTAGTAGTTCTCTAGTAGTTCTCAGTAGTTCTCAGTAGTTCTCTAGTAGTTCTCTAGTAGTTCTCTAGTAGTTCTCTAGTAGTTCTCTAGTAGTTCTCTGCAGTTCTCTGCAGTTCTCTGCAGTTCTCTAGTAGTTCTCAGTAGTTCTTTAGTAGTTCTCAGTAGTTCTCTAGTAGTTCTCAGTAGTTCTCTAGTAGTTCTCTAGTAGTTCTCTAGTAGTTCTCCGTAGTTCTCCGTAGTTCTCCGTAGTTCTCCTTAGTTCTCCGTAGTTCTCCTTAGTTCTCTAGTAGTTCTCTAGTAGTTCTCTAGTAGTTCTCTAGTAGTTCTCTAGTAGTTCTCTAGTAGTTCTCTAGTAGTTCTCTAGTAGTTCTCTGTAGTTCTCTGTAGTTCTCTGGTAGTTCTCTAGTAGTTCTCTAGTAGTTCTCTAGTAGTTCTCTAGTAGTTCTCTAGTAGTTCTCTAGTAGTTCTCTAGTAGTTCTCTAGTAGTTCTCTGTAGTTCTCTGTAGTTCTCTGTAGTTCTCTGTAGTTCTCTGTAGTTCTCTGTAGTTCTCTGTAGTTCTCTGTAGTTCTCTGTAGTTCTCTGTAGTTCTCTGTAGTTCTCTGTAGTTCTCTGTAGTTCTCTGTAGTTCTCTAGTAGTTCTCTAGTAGTTCTCTAGTAGTTCTATTGGCTCAAACCACATCAGCCCTGAAACAACAGTCAGCTCTTTGTGAGTCGGCTGCTTCCTGTTCTCTCTCACCACTTCCTGTTTGAACACATCCACAACAGCTGATCTCACAGAAACACAGCAGTCCCTCATAACCAGAAACACAAGCAAGCTTTGTTTAAAACCACAGATAACTGGGTATTGAAAAACACATTTAAAATGTTTACTATGTTACTAGTAGAAGATATGTTCAGCGCTTAGTTGCAGCTCAGCAAACTAGTAAAGTTCATTTACCAAATCATTTCAGCAGCATCACTTTACTACAAAGACTTATTTGGAAAGGACAGACGCAGCTCTTCTAAACTACAGAGCTAACAAAACACTATTAAAAGGTAGGATGGAGAAACTAGCTAGAATTTGAAAATACACAATGAAACAAATCTGCCCCTTCCTTCAGAGTTCCTCACAGAGCCCCTCCTCCAACACACACGAACATGACCAATGAGGGCACGAGATAAGTGTGTGCACAGATGGAAGGCTGACAGGCAGGTAGGCCATCCAGTTACTTTAGCCGGGCCGGCTTTTTCAAAGCATTTAATATATTCATTGCTATCGGGATGTTAGCGTTTCTGAAGTGAATTACCCACCTTCTGCAGATTCTTCTCTAAACAAATTAATAGTAGGGTGCAGCATTATTTTTCACTCACAGTAAACTGAATATTGGACGAAAGAACCACACATTTAAAAAGGAGTCACCTCGGACATTTATGACTATCGTTTGAAACTTTATACGGAATGATTATTCTATCAATTAATCTGCAGTTTTACAGATTAGGGAAGAGACTGTTAGTTGCTGCTAATGTTGACTATTGTCTAAAATGTTATTTACAGAAATACAATCTAGAATTAAAAGAACGGTTTCCAATCTGACCATCAGAGGGAGAAGACAGACAGACAGACAGACAGACAGACGCAGCTGTTTGTGTAAGTACATCGACCATGTGACTGATTATAAAGACATCTCTGCAGAGAGTTTTATTTTGAAAGGACAGCAGCTTTAAAACAAACAGGTTATTGATGCGTTAGCAGCGGAGGATCTATTTATACTGCAGTGAGTCGGCGGGGGGGGGGGGGTTGGGTCAGGATATATTGGTGGGGTTTTGGGGGGGGGGATTTCAGGTCTCGGTGGTATGCGACACACTCGGCTCATCTTTCAGATTTCAGTTCAGGGAGGAGAGTAAATGTCGAGGAATTCAGACGGAGACTGAAGCAGCTGAGCAGCACTACATACTGACATACACCTGAACATCAGCCGGAGAGGACTCTTTAAAGTAGAGACACTACATACTGATATACACCTGAACATCAGCCGGAGAGGACTCTTTAAAGTAGAGACACTACATACTGATATACACCTGAACATCAGCCGGAGAGGACTCTTTAAAGTAGAGACACTACATACTGATATACACCTGAACATCAGCAGGAGAGGACTCTTTAAAGTAGAGACACTACATACTGACATACACCTGAACATCAGCCGGAGAGGACTCTTTAAAGTAGAGACACTACATACTGATATACACCTGAACATCAGCCGGAGAGGACTCTTTAAAGTAGAGACACTACATACTGATATACACCTGAACATCAGCCGGAGAGGACTCTTTAAAGTAGAGACACTACATACTGATATACACCTGAACATCAGCAGGAGAGGACTCTTTAAAGTAGAGACACTACATACTGACATACACCTGAACATCAGCCGGAGAGGACTCTTTAAAGTAGAGACACTACATACTGATATACACCTGAACATCAGCCGGAGAGGACTCTTTAAAGTAGAGACACTACATACTGATATACACCTGAACATCAGCCGGAGAGGACTCTTTAAAGTAGAGACACTACATACTGATATACACCTGAACATCAGCCGGAGAGGACTCTTTAAAGTAGAGACACTACATACTGATATACACCTGAACATCAGCAGGAGAGGACTCTTTAAAGTAGAGACACTACATACTGACATACACCTGAACATCAGCCGGAGAGGACTCTTTAAAGTAGAGACACTACATACTGATATACACCTGAACATCAGCCGGAGAGGACTCTTTAAAGTAGAGACACTACATACTGATATACACCTGAACATCAGCCGGAGAGGACTCTTTAAAGTAGAGACACTACATACTGATATACACCTGAACATCAGCAGGAGAGGACTCTTTAAAGTAGAGACACTACATACTGACATACACCTGAACATCAGCCGGAGAGGACTCTTTAAAGTAGAGACACTACATACTGATATACACCTGAACATCAGCCGGAGAGGACTCTTTAAAGTAGAGACACTACATACTGATATACACCTGAACATCAGCCGGAGAGGACTCTTTAAAGTAGAGACACTACATACTGATATACACCTGAACATCAGCAGGAGAGGACTCTTTAAAGTAGAGACACTACATACTGATATACACCTGAAAATCAGCAGGAGAGGACTCTTTAAAGTAGAGACACTACATACTGATATACACCTGAACATCAGCAGGAGAGGACTCTTTAAAGTAGAGACACTACATACTGATATACACCTGAACATCAGCAGGAGAGGACTCTTTAAAGTAGGGACACTACATACTGATATACACCTGAACATCAGCAGGAGAGGACTCTTTAAAGTAGAGACACTACATACTGATATACACCTGAACATCAGCAGGAGAGGACTCTTTAAAGTAGAGACACTACATACTGATATACACCTGAACATTAGCAGGAGAGGACTCTTTAAAGTAGAGACACTACATACTGATATACACCTGAACACCAGCAGGAGAGGACTCTTTAAAGTAGAGACACTACATACTGATATACACCTGAACATCAGCAGGAGAGGACTCTTTAAAGTAGAGACACTACATACTGATATACACCTGAACATCAGCAGGAGAGGACTCTTTAAAGTAGAGACACTACATACTGATATACACCTGACATCAGCAGGAGAGGACTCTTTAAAGTAGAGACACTACATACTGATATACACCTGACATCAGCAGGAGAGGACTCTTTAAAGTAGAGACACTACATACTGATATACACCTGAACATCAGCAGGAGAGGACTCTTTAAAGTAGACACTACATACTGATATACACCTGAACATCAGCAGGAGAGGACTCTTTAAAGTAGAGACACTACATACTGATATACACCTGAACATCAGCAGGAGAGGACTCTTTAAAGTAGAGACACTACATACTGATATACATCTGAACATCAGCAGGAGAGGACTCTTAAAGTAGAGCACTACATACTGATATACACCTGAACATCAGCAGGAGAGGACTCTTTAAAGTAGAGACTCTACCTACTGATATACACCTGAACATCAGCAGGAGAGGACTCTTTAAAGTAGAGACTCTACATACTGATATACACCTGAACATCAGCAGGAGAGGACTCTTTAAAGTAGAGACACTACATACTGATATACACCTGAACATCAGCAGGAAAGGACTCTTTAAAGTAGAGACACTACGTACTGATATACACCTGAACATCAGCAGGAGAGGACTCTTTAAAGTAGAGACACTACATACTGATATACACCTGAACATCAGCAGGAGAGGACTCTTTAAAGTAGAGACACTACATACTGATATACACCTGAACATCAGCAGGAGAGGACTCTTTAAAGTAGAGACACTACATACTGATATACACCTGAACATCAGCAGGAGAGGACTCTTTAAAGTAGAGACACTACATACTGATATACATCTGAACATCAGCAGGAGAGGACTCTTTAAAGTAGAGCACTACATACTGATATACACCTGAACATCAGCAGGAGAGGACTCTTTAAAGTAGAGACTCTACCTACTGATATACACCTGAACATCAGCAGGAGAGGACTCTTTAAAGTAGAGACTCTACCTACTGATATACACCTGAACATCAGCAGGAGAGGACTCTTTAAAGTAGAGACACTACATACTGATATACACCTGAACATCAGCAGGAGAGGACTCTTTAAAGTAGAGACACTATATACTGATATACACCTGAACATCAGCAGGAGAGGACTCTTTAAAGTAGAGACACTACATACTGATATACACCTGAACATCAGCAGGAGAGGACTCTTTAAAGTAGAGACTCTACCTACTGATATACACCTGAACATCAGAAGGAGAGGACTCTTTAAAGTAGAGACTCTACATACTGATATACACCTAAACATCAGCAGGAGAGGACTCTTTAAAGTAGAGACACTACATACTGATATACACCTGAACATCAGCAGGAGAGGACTCTTTAAAGTAGAGACACTATATACTGATATACACCTGAAAATCAGCAGGAGAGGACTCTTTAAAGTAGAGACACTACATACTGATATACACCTGAACATCAGCAGGAGAGGACTCTTTAAAGTAGAGACTCTACCTACTGATATACACCTGAACATCAGCAGGAGAGGACTCTTTAAAGTAGAGACTCTACCTACTGATATACACCTGAACATCAGCAGGAGAGGACTCTTTAAAGTAGAGACACTACATACTGATATACACCTGAACATCAGCAGGAGAGGACTCTTTAAAGTAGAGACACTATATACTGATATACACCTGAAAATCAGCAGGAGAGGACTCTTTAAAGTAGAGACACTACATACTGATATACACCTGAACATCAGCAGGAGAGGACTCTTTAAAGTAGAGACACTACATACTGATATACACCTGAACATCAGCAGGAGAGGACTCTTTAAAGTAGGGACACTACATACTGATATACACCTGAACATCAGCAGGAGAGGACTCTTTAAAGTAGAGACACTACATACTGATATACACCTGAACATCAGCAGGAGAGGACTCTTTAAAGTAGAGACACTACATACTGATATACACCTGAACATTAGCAGGAGAGGACTCTTTAAAGTAGAGACACTACATACTGATATACACCTGAACACCAGCAGGAGAGGACTCTTTAAAGTAGAGACACTACATACTGATATACACCTGAACATCAGCAGGAGAGGACTCTTTAAAGTAGAGACACTACATACTGATATACACCTGAACATCAGCAGGAGAGGACTCTTTAAAGTAGAGACACTACATACTGATATACACCTGACATCAGCAGGAGAGGACTCTTTAAAGTAGAGACACTACATACTGATATACACCTGACATCAGCAGGAGAGGACTCTTTAAAGTAGAGACACTACATACTGATATACACCTGAACATCAGCAGGAGAGGACTCTTTAAAGTAGACACTACATACTGATATACACCTGAACATCAGCAGGAGAGGACTCTTTAAAGTAGAGACACTACATACTGATATACACCTGAACATCAGCAGGAGAGGACTCTTTAAAGTAGAGACACTACATACTGATATACATCTGAACATCAGCAGGAGAGGACTCTTTAAAGTAGAGCACTACATACTGATATACACCTGAACATCAGCAGGAGAGGACTCTTTAAAGTAGAGACTCTACCTACTGATATACACCTGAACATCAGCAGGAGAGGACTCTTTAAAGTAGAGACTCTACCTACTGATATACACCTGAACATCAGCAGGAGAGGACTCTTTAAAGTAGAGACACTACATACTGATATACACCTGAACATCAGCAGGAAAGGACTCTTTAAAGTAGAGACACTACGTACTGATATACACCTGAACATCAGCAGGAGAGGACTCTTTAAAGTAGAGACACTACATACTGATATACACCTGAACATCAGCAGGAGAGGACTCTTTAAAGTAGAGACACTACATACTGATATACACCTGAACATCAGCAGGAGAGGACTCTTTAAAGTAGAGACACTACATACTGATATACACCTGAACATCAGCAGGAGAGGACTCTTTAAAGTAGAGACACTACATACTGATATACATCTGAACATCAGCAGGAGAGGACTCTTTAAAGTAGAGCACTACATACTGATATACACCTGAACATCAGCAGGAGAGGACTCTTTAAAGTAGAGACTCTACCTACTGATATACACCTGAACATCAGCAGGAGAGGACTCTTTAAAGTAGAGACTCTACCTACTGATATACACCTGAACATCAGCAGGAGAGGACTCTTTAAAGTAGAGACACTACATACTGATATACACCTGAACATCAGCAGGAGAGGACTCTTTAAAGTAGAGACACTACGTACTGATATACACCTGAACATCAGCAGGAGAGGACTCTTTAAAGTAGAGACACTACGTACTGATATACACCTGAACATCAGCAGGAGAGGACTCTTTAAAGTAGAGACACTACATACTGATATACACCTGAACATCAGCAGGAGAGGACTCTTTAAAGTAGAGACACTACGTACTGATATACACCTGAACATCAGCAGGAGAGGACTCTTTAAAGTAGAGACACTACGTACTGATATACACCTGAACATCAGCAGGAGAGGACTCTTTAAAGTAGAGACACTACATACTGATATACACCTGAACATCAGCAGGAGAGGACTCTTTAAAGTAGTAGGACACTACATACTGATATACACCTGAACATCAGCAGGAGAGGACTCTTTAAAGTAGAGACACTACATACTGATATACACCTGAGCATCAGCAGGAGAGGACTCTTTAAAGTAGAGACACTACATACTGATATACACCTGAACCTCAGCAGGAGATGACTCTTTAAAGTAGAGACTCTACATACTGATATACACCTGAACATCAGCAGGAGAGGACTCTTTAAAGTAGAGACACTACATACTGATATACACCTGAACATCAGCAGGAGAGGACTCTTTAAAGGAGAGACACTACATGCTGATATACACCTGAACATCAGCAGGAGAGGACTCTTTAAAGTAGAGACACTACATACTGATATACACCTGAACATCAGCAGGGGAGGACTCTTTAAAGTAGAGACACTACATACTGATATACACCTGAACATCAGCAGGAGAGGACTCTTTAAAGTAGAGACACTACATACTGATATACACCTGAACATCAGCAGGAGAGAACTCTTTAAAGTAGAGACACTACATACTGATATACACCTGAACATCAGCAGGAGAGGACTCTTTAAAGTAGAGACACTACATACTGATATACACCTGAACATCAGCAGGAGAGGACTCTTTAAAGTAGAGACACTACATACTGATATACACCTGAACATCAGCAGGAGAGGACTCTTTAAAGTAGAGGACACTACATACTGATATACACCTGAACATCAGCAGGAGAGAACTCTTTAAAGTAGAGACACTACATACTGATATACACCTGAACATCAGCAGGAGAGGACTCTTTAAAGTAGAGACACTACATACTGATATACAGCTGAACATCAGCAGGAGAGGACTCTTTAAAGTAGAGACACTACATACTGATATACAGCTGAACACCAGCAGGAGAGGACTCTTTAAAGTAGAGACACTACATACTGATATACACCTGAACATCAGCAGGAGAGGACTCTTTAAAGTAGAGACACTACATACTGATATACAGCTGAACACCAGCAGGAGAGGACTCTTTAAAGTAGAGACACTACATACTGACATACACCTGAACATCAGCAGGAGAGGACTCTTTAAAGTAGAGACACTACATACTGATATACACCTGAACATCAGCAGGAGAGAACTCTTTAAAGTAGAGACACTACATACTGATATACACCTGAACATCAGCAGGAGAGGACTCTTTAAAGTAGATACACTACATACTGATATACACCTGAACATCAGCAGGAGAGGACTCTTTAAAGTAGAGACACTACATACTGATATACACCTGAACATCAGCAGGAGAGGACTCTTTAAAGTAGAGACACTACATACTGATATACACCTGAACATCAGCAGGAGAGGACTCTTTAAAGTAGAGACACTACATACTGATATACACCTGAACATCAGCAGGAGAGGACTCTTTAAAGGAGAGACACTACATGCTGATATACACCTGAACATCAGCAGGAGAGGACTCTTTAAAGTAGAGACACTACATACTGATATACACCTGAACATCAGCAGGGGAGGACTCTTTAAAGTAGAGACACTACATACTGATATACACCTGAACATCAGCAGGAGAGGACTCTTTAAAGTAGAGACACTACATACTGATATACACCTGAACATCAGCAGGAGAGAACTCTTTAAAGTAGAGACACTACATACTGATATACACCTGAACATCAGCAGGAGAGGACTCTTTAAAGTAGAGACACTACATACTGATATACACCTGAACATCAGCAGGAGAGAACTCTTTAAAGTAGAGACACTACATACTGATATACACCTGAACATCAGCAGGAGAGGACTCTTTAAAGTAGAGACACTACATACTGATATACACCTGAACATCAGCAGGAGAGAACTCTTTAAAGTAGAGACACTACATACTGATATACACCTGAACATCAGCAGGAGAGGACTCTTTAAAGTAGAGACACTACATACTGATATACAGCTGAACATCAGCAGGAGAGGACTCTTTAAAGTAGAGACACTACATACTGATATACAGCTGAACACCAGCAGGAGAGGACTCTTTAAAGTAGAGACACTACATACTGATATACACCTGAACATCAGCAGGAGAGGACTCTTTAAAGTAGAGACACTACATACTGATATACAGCTGAACACCAGCAGGAGAGGACTCTTTAAAGTAGAGACACTACATACTGACATACACCTGAACATCAGCAGGAGAGGACTCTTTAAAGTAGAGACACTACATACTGATATACACCTGAACATCAGCAGGAGAGAACTCTTTAAAGTAGAGACACTACATACTGATATACACCTGAACATCAGCAGGAGAGGACTCTTTAAAGTAGATACACTACATACTGATATACACCTGAACATCAGCAGGAGAGGACTCTTTAAAGTAGAGACACTACATACTGATATACACCTGAACATCAGCAGGAGAGGACTCTTTAAAGTAGAGACACTACATACTGATATACACCTGAACATCAGCAGGAGAGGACTCTTTAAAGTAGAGACACTATATACTGATATACACCTGAACATCAGCAGGAGAGGACTCTTTAAAGTAGAGACACTATATACTGATATACACCTGAACATCAGCAGGAGAGGACTCTTTAAAGTAGAGACACTATATACTGATATACACCTGAACATCAGCAGGAGAGGACTCTTTAAAGTAGAGACACTATATACACTGATATACACCTGAACATCAGCAGGAGAGGACTCTTTAAAGTAGAGACACTATATACTGATATACACCTGAACATCAGCAGGAGAGGACTCTTTAAAGTAGAGACACTACATACTGATATACACCTGAACATCAGCAGGAGAGGACTCTTTAAAGTAGAGACACTATATACTGATATACACCTGAACATCAGCAGGAGAGGACTCTTTAAAGTAGAGACACTACATACTGATATACACCTGAACATCAGCAGGAGAGGACTCTTTAAAGTAGAGACACTACATACTGATATACACCTGAGCATCAGCAGGAGAGGACTCTTTAAAGTAGAGACACTACATACTGATATACACCTGAACATCAGCAGGAGAGGACTCTTTAAAGTAGAGACACTACATACTGATATACACCTGAACATCAGCAGGAGAGGACTCTTTAAAGTAGAGACACTACATACTGATATACACCTGAACATCAGCAGGAGAGGACTCTTTAAAGTAGAGACACTACATACTGATATACACCTGAACATCAGCAGGAGAGGACTCTTTAAAGTAGAGACACTACATACTGATATACACCTGAACATCAGCAGGAGAGGACTCTTTAAAGTAGAGACACTACATACTGATATACACCTGAACATCAGCAGGAGAGGACTCTTTAAAGTAGAGACACTATATACTGATATACACCTGAACATCAGCAGGAGAGGACTCTTTAAAGTAGAGATACTATATACTGATATACACCTGAACATCAGCAGGAGAGGACTCTTTAAAGTAGAGACACTATATACTGATATACACCTGAACATCAGCAGGAGAAGACTCTTTAAAGTAGAGACACTACATACTGATATACACCTGAACATCAGCAGGAGAGGACTCTTTAAAGTAGAGACACTACATACTGATATACACCTGAACATCAGCATGAGAGGACTCTTTAAAGTAGAGACACTACATACTGATATACACCTGAACATCAGCTGGAGAGGACTCTTTAAAGTAGAGACACTACATACTGATATACACCTGAACATCAGCAGGAGAGGACTCTTTAAAGTAGAGACACTACATACTGATATACACCTGAACATCAGCAGGAGAGGACTCTTTAAAGTAGAGACACTACATACTGATATACATCTGAACATCAGCCGGAGAGGACTCTTTAAAGTAGAGACACTACATACTGATATACACCTGAACATCAGCCGGAGAGGACTCTTTAAAGTAGAGACACTACATACTGATATACACCTGAACATCAGCAGGAGAGGACTCTTTAAAGTAGAGACACTACATACTGATATACACCTGAACATCAGCCGGAGAGGACTCTTTAAAGTAGAGACACTACATACTGATATACACCTGGACATCAGCAGGACAGAAAATAAAATATGCTATTTTTTTATGTTATATATATATATATATATATATATATATATATATTTATGTATATATATTTATGTATATATATTTATGGCGCACCGTTGGAGGAGCTTGGGAGTTGAGATTCTTATTGCAACAGCTGCTGATGTAATAAAGCATTTAAATCTGCTTTGAATCGAAAAGAGCCAATCATTAATTTTCCAAAAATATATATGTGATTGCACATTAAAGGGTACATCTAAACCGTAACTGCTTCTGTTATTACATCTCATCCAAAAAGGTAGAGATAAAGATTTGCTTCGTCCTTCGAACATTTGGGGGAATTGGAGAAGTTCATCTTTGACTTTGTTTAAGTGGCGTTTTGCATCTTGTTACCTGTAATAACAGTGCCCTCTCCGTCAAAGGCAGCTCATTGTGGAATAGCCTCCCAACGGAGATACGGGATTGTCCCACTCTCAATAGCTTTGAACACTTTATATATCTCTTGTATCTTCTCCTGCACTTGATATGTCGTTGCTGCTACATTGTACTGCCATGTGCTACATTCTTATCTATGCTGCTCATGCTCTTTCTGCATATCATGTATTTATTTTTGCTATGTTTATAAATGTCATGTTCTTAAAAAGGTCCCATGTCCTGCTTCTCTGGTTCTGACCCGTTCCCTTGTGTGTTATGAAGGTTTGCATGTGACCGGTCTGCAGAGTCTCAAACCCTCAAAGTGCGTCCTGTAGGGAGTAACACTCTGACTCAGAGGAGACCCGTCTGTGCTGCCAGAACGCCTCGATGGACATTCCTCTTTTTCTTCCTGGTACTAAGTGACGTAACGACGACCCAAATGGACCAATGGGTCCATTTGGACCAATCCGGAGCCGTTACGTTAAGGACTTCCTCACTATCAGAGACAAGAGAGGAGGAAAGGAGGAGAACAACAAAGTGTAAAAAAGTCAAACAAATCTGAATGATTGCCCCGAGCTCTGCCCGTTTGCCCCCCCCCCCCCTCAAATTTGTTTATTATTATTTTTTAACCACAAGCCGTTATCGTCACGGGAGAAGGACACACAGCCTGCCCAGGTGGGCGCGCAGGAAACACGAACGTAGCGTGCGCATTGTAAAAAGAGCTCACAGTGAGCGGTTTGAAGTACAGTATTGAATTTGACAGAAAACATCAATGAAACGCAGCAGAAGGAAAGTCGAAAGAGTTGGGTGAAAGAAAGGACGGGAGATGTGAGTGGGTTCATTCAGTAAATCAGCTCAGGATAATTGGATGTTCTGTCTGCACCTGTTGTTGTGAGGCTAATGCAGGATTTGTTAGCTTGATGCTACCGGCATTTAGCGGCAGTGACTCAACAAATGGCCTCTTAAAATGTATCGTCAGCAATGTGTGACAAGCAGCTTGTTTAATGTTAGACTCCATATGATCAGAACACGATGCTTTCATATCAGAGAGCAGATGAGGTGGAGCGGCCTCCAGCAGTAGAGGGTGAGGCAGAGAGCAGCTGCAGCTATGTTATGTAGTCAGGTGATTTGATGCATCAATGAAAGGAAGAAGTGATGCATACATGAGGAGAAGGAAAAACAGTTTGAATAAAAGTAATACAGCAGTGTACTGTATTACTTTTTAATGTACAATTACTTTGTTACTGTACGATATCAATAACAATAATCCACAGCTCCTCTCTGCTCCGTTGGGGGGGGGCACCCTGCCGAGGCAGTAAACCTAAGTGAAACACTGAGTGAATACACATACCACCAGAGTTCCCGTTAGAATAGTTTGTTGCCGGTCAACGTGTCCGTTAAAGTTTAAATCTTCCGGACAAAATCAGAAAAGTTCCGGTCAAAGGTCTTCTTTGTTATTTATTGAGCTTTAAAACAAATTGAGATGATTCGATATTAAACAAATTAATTATAGTAGATTAACTACATTATTCAAAAGTGAACAGTAATTTATAATAACACGAGAATAATAAACGGAGCGCTCTCCCTCTCCTGACAGCCCGTCAGTATCATGCAGCTCGCGGATCAGTAATGAGTGACCCGACAGTGAAACTAAACATATCTATAACTAGTTACGGTAGTTTGAGAGGTCATTAAAATAGCTACGTGTGATATTCTAACCTGAAGTGTGTGTTTTGTTCCGCTCACCGCTGCAGGTGATCATGCAGAGCTGCGTGTCGACTAATATTTTAGACATTAGAATGGACTATTCTTGTCTGTCACATAAGTGGCACAACTGATGCGGTATTGCGCTGAGGGGAAATTATTTTTGACCGGAGAGATTTAGATTTGCCGGTCTTCAGCATATTGATGATGTGGTTCTGATGGCTTCATCGGTCTGAGACCTTCAGCACTCACTGGATCGGTTCACCACCGAGTGTGAAGCGGCTGGGATGAGGATCAGCACCTCCAAATCTGAGGCCATGGTTCTCAGCAGGAAACCGATGGACTGTCCACTCCAAGTAGGGAATGAGTCCTTACCCCAAGTGAAGGAGTTCAAGTATCTCGGGGTCTTGTTCTCGAGTGAGGGAACAATGGAGCGTGAGATGGGCCGGAGAAATCGGAGCAGCGGGAGGGGTACTGCAGTCGCTTTACCGCACCGTTGTGACGAAAAGAGAGCTAAGCCAGAAGGCAAAGCTCTCTGTCTACCGGGCCATTTTCGTTCCTACCCTCACCTATGGTCATGAAGGATGGGTCATGACCGAAAGAACGAGATCGCGGATACAAGCGGCCGAGATGGGTTTTCTCCGCAGGGTGGCTGGTGTCTCCCTTAGGGATAAGGTGAGAAGTTCGGTCATCCGGGAGGGACTCGGAGTTGAGCCGCTCCTCCTTCGCGTCGAAAGGAGCCAGTTGAGGTGGTTCGGGCACCTAGTTAGGATGCCACCTGGGCGCCTCCCTAGGGAGGTGTTCCAGGCACGTCCAGCTGGGAAGAGACCAAGGGGTAGACCTAGGACCAGGTGGAGGGATTATATCTCTTCGCTGGCCTGGGAGCGCCTTGGGATCCCCCAGTCAGAGCTGGTTGATGAGGGGAGAGGAACGTTTGGGGCTCTCTGCTGGAACTGATACCCCCGAGACCCGACCACGGATAAGCGGGAGAAGATGGATGGATGGTCTTCAGCATATTTTACCGTCATAGTCCGGTAATTATCGGCTAACGGGAACTCTGCATACTACACAGAGATGCTGTTTGAGACACCAATGAGTTTGGAACATTGAACAATGTAAATCTATTCGAGTAGACCTCAACAATGGAACTATGATCAGTAGAAATGGCCATGGGACCTTTAAATGTTGTATGTGAGGGACTACGGGTGGAAATGAGCTCAAAGCTAAAAATCCAGCATATTTATTACACTTGAAGCATTCTTTGTTTTGGGTGTTCATGAATGTGCATTGTTCCTGCCAAATAAACGATTACATTAAATATATTCGACAGTCTTCTGATATCTTCCTCCCTCATTATGTATATATTTAACTTTAAATGTCTATTTTATTTTGTCTATTTTGAGATGTTTCTATTTTTCTACTCATTTTCTTTTTTACATTATTTGCAAATGTGGTCTTTTAGTTTCATGCAATAAACTTGATTCTGAAATGTAGAAAATATCAATTAATCTCCCAACATGTTTAAAGGAGATTTCCCAGTTAAGGGTTCATTTAAAGGGAAATGAAATATGTCAGACAAACTGCAGCAAATGTAAACCTACATCACTTCTGTAATAACAGTGTAATGGGATACAAATTAAATATATATAAATACACATGTCTATGGTCTGGAGGCGTGTGGCGCAGTGGCCTAGTGCGTTGGGATCAGGGTAGCACAGGTTCAAACCCCACCTCAGTCAGCATGTCCCTGAGACACTTCAGCCCAAAGTGCTCCTGTGGGGATTGCCCTCAGTGTTGAGTATGTGAGTCACTTTGGATAAAAGCGTCTAACAAGTAACATGTAATGTAATGTCTGCACAGCCCTCCACTTTAACATACACTGTTGTCATATGATATGCATTGTCCCAAGTGTTTTAGTTTTAGGCAATAAACTTGATTCTGAAATGTACAAAATATAAATAAATGTCCCTAAATGTTTACATGAGATTCCCCATTTCAGGGTTAATGTAAACCTTAGACAACAAGTGAAATTAAATATGTCAGAGAAACCATAGCACATGTCATGCTACTTGGTAATAAACCCAGTTCTGATCCTGAAAAAAACACTGCAATAGGCGTAAACATGTGGAAAATATCAATTAATTCCCCAAAATGTGATTGCCCATTTAAGGGTTAGTTTAAACATTAAACAACACGTGAATTAAAACCATGTCAGTGTGAGATCTGACGGTTTAAATGTCAACTGTTGTGTCATCGGCAGCAGCTGCTGAGCTAACACCGCTAGCCACCTGCGAGCTAACAGCCCTAACATCACCTCATAAAACCTATAAACATCAAACCGTGGGTTTAGATAAACATGGGGGGAAACAAGGGGAGTTTGTTACCTTTGTGATCCGTTTTAAAGCCATGGTTGTTGCGTCGTGGAGGAGGAGGAGGAGGTGAAGCTAGGTGATGCTAACTAACTAGCATCTAGGCTTGTTAGCTTCTGTAGGCCGGCTAAGCTAAACTGTGCTAACACATACACCGGGTTTCAATACTGACTTTGTTTTAATCTCGTTTGTTTGTCTTGGTAAACTCAGGTGTTGATACTGTATCTCTGCTCCGCGTCAGCCCTTCACTTTAAACTGACTCTGGAATAACGGGACGAGTCTGTCGGTTCTTTTCCAACCCAGTTTAGATTAAACCACGCCCACTTCTGCATTAACGTAACTCTGCGTGATTGCGTCATGGATGCGTAGAACGTAACGTAACACATTTATGTCATGCTCTTGCGGGCTCTGAAGTGAAATGTACTTCTTGCGCCAAAATACATCAGTACAAGTAAATCAGTTTATTTAATTAGCCCAATGTCACAAATTGTGCTTTTGTCTCAGGGGGCTTTACAGTTTATACAGAACATGAATACGCTGCTCTAAGCTTTTCAAATATGTATTGAAGAGAGAAGAGTCCCTGGGTACAACTTGACAGAAAGCTTCCAAATAAAAGTGGGACTTGTAAGAGGAAGTGAAAGTTAATATTATAGCAACTAAAAATATCTTGTTTCCACAGAACACAAGGCTACCGACATGTTGATAGAAGAGATATGAAGAAGTGGATTTTGCATAATAGGTGACCTTTAAATAAAAAAAATTACTTTATTTTTATAGTGAAAGGCTTGAAAACAGTCCTGTAAATAATCATACTAGTACATTAAACGGATCCAGATTAAATAAACAGACTCAAAAAGGGTGTATATATAAAAAAACAACTTTATTTAAAAAATAACAATCAATGAAAAGCCTGTGTTGAACTGTACAGTGCTGGGTGAAGATATAAATAGAGAAAAGACTACAACTCCTCACAGCTCTGGACTTTCTTTCCCACAATGCCTTGCAATAGTCTTATTTTATCAGAGGATCACACTGACATGGAAAAAACATGTTTTAGCAAATCAAGTGTTTCAAAGCATTCAGTGGTGAAACAGACAGAAAATAAATGGGCCAAAAAAACTAAACATTTTTTTCTTTACACCTAAAAGACAGATTTCAATGTTTTAAAGTCATTTTCATTTCCACATGTTTATAAGTGAATATGTGTTGTAATGATTCCTCCTATTCATACGGACAGATACACTCCAGTTCATATCAGACATAGGGTGTCCCACAAATAGTCGATATCCTGCATTTGATTGACAGTCGCCCATCTGAAACGTGGCTTTTATCCGCTTTTATCCAACGTTTTTTATAAAACAAGAGAGGGCGATGCCCATTGGCTGCCTCAGATGTCAATTAATCAGCAGAGACATGTGTTTACTTAAAAGTGTAGTCGCTGGTGCGTTCGTCGTGTGTGTGTGTGTGTGTGTGTGTGTGTGTGTGTGTGTGTGTGTGTGTGTGTGTGTGTGTGTGTGTGTGTGTGTGTGTGTGTGTGTGTGTGTGTGTGTGTGTGTGTGTGTGTGTGTGTGTGTAATGTAAAGCTTTGAGGGGTCGAGAACACCTGATAAAGAGATTTATAAGAACAGTCCATTCACCATTTATTTTAGGGGTTGGACAGACATTATATTAAAATCTAAAGTAGCTCTTAGCAACGCACTACACGTCTTCTTCCCCCCATGTGGCTTGTTGGCACCTGGTCACCATAATCAGGGATAATAAATGTGATATCTAAAAAGGGAATAATCCTAAAATCTCAACATAAATGTGGGCACAACATTTGAACTCAAACTGGACATTTTTACTCGGGACTCTTTAAACAGATCATTCCCAGCCGGTCTGCTGAGGAGGAATCACACCAGCATCCCTTCACATTAACACATGTGAGAGTTATATATTCAAACATGTCTTTACAATCATCTCTCTAGTTATAGCACCTTTCCCCTGAAACTAAACCCTCCGTCTGATGTCCCCGGTCTGTCTCTGAACATGATCCTAAATATCCTCAAGTCATTCAAATCCTGATATTTTCTTATTGTACATTCTTTGGTTGTTGGAGTGCCATCAATACATCTTGAGTTTCTGTCAACAGGTTTAAAAACACATTTCATTAAAAAATAGTTTGTTAAAAAGCTTCCTGATGAGTGGATGGTTTGTGATTATGGGATGGATGTTCAGGCTGTGGAGAGCTCCACTCCGCTGTCACACACCCCGCTGTCGATCTGCACCTCCGCCTTCACATCCTGCACCTGAACCTCACCTGAGGACGAGACACAGTCATGTGATCACTACGGTGCATTCAGGGGCCTCAGAAAAATCAGGATTTATTTTTAATTCACAAGTTAATGGTTTAAAAATAAATGTTTTGAGAAAGAATATATTATACTTTCACATTGTATTATTCATTCAATTAATTCCATTATTGTTATATTTCATATTTCTTTTAATAATTGTGGTGTTATTTATTAAAGATCTAAAATGCTGACTCATCGTGTGATCTCACCTCCGCTCTCATTGGTCAGCTGAGTGTCGTCGTGGTTACGCAGCGCCTCCTCCAGGACGCTCAGCGCTCTGCACTCTCCGACTGACCTCAGACCAGCGAGTAGATCCTGCACCGTCCCACCTGACACCTGCAGGTCAGAGGTCAGAGGAGCACAACACATAATCAGATACAACGTTATTGATCCTCATTGGACTCCTTCGTTTACTTCCAGAACATCGCTACAGAGGGGAACAGACATTTAACAAAACACCACAATCACTGAAGAGAACACGCTCCTCTATCGTACATTAGATGCAGGGTTTAACTCTGCATTTAACTTGAGGAATGACTGGTGCACGACCAAGCCCCCAGGAAGTGCTCCGGACTCTGAGGTAAATGTTCCTAGTGGCCAAACGGCGGTACTACAACTCCCGTATCAGTCCGTGACGTCACTGGGACAGAAAGACTTTTTCCCATTGAATCATTCGGTCCTTAAAGTTGTAAAATGCACTAAAAGCCGAATCTAGATTTATTTTCTCTCTCCATTCATTCTATTGAGCCGAGAGCGGGAGATCGGGGGTGGGGCTTAATGACAGGAGGTGGGGCTTAATGGTAGGGGGTGGGGCTTAAGGAGAAACTCAACTCTGCTCTATAATCTCTGACAGCAAGGCGTGATGGGTAATTTGTGACGTTTTACTCATTCACCCATTTTGTCTTCATGAGCCAACGAGCAGCTCTCATAGGAAAGAACAAGCCCCGCCTCCAACGCTGGATCCAGATCTTATTAAACATCCAAGATTGGACTCCTTTGTTTACTTTCAGGACATCACTACGGAACACTCGCGCTCCTATTGGCTAGCGCTCCAACACATTGTACGTGATAGGCTAAGGGGCGGGACATCTCTAAGCTGGTTGACCAATCACAGAGTTGCTACTGTTTTTCACTGTAACAACAACTAAACAGTCACATGAAAACAGTGTGTCTGTATGTGTGTGTGTGTGTGTGTGTGTGTGTGTGTGTGTGTGTGTGTGTGTGTGTGTGTGTGTGTGTGTGTGAGTGAGTGTATGTGTGTGTGTGTGAGACCTCGTAGCTGTCCAGCAGGGTTTTGGCGGGGGAGGGGCTCAGCCTGAAGGCCATGTTGAGGATCCCGAGGCTCAAACTGTGAGCCAGGTTTTCCCAGCATCCTTCACTCTCCAGCGCGTGACACACCTGCTGCTTCACCTGCACGTCCAGACTCGCCAGGTCACCTGCACACACACACACACACACACACACACACACACACACACACACACACACACACACAAAACACACACACACACACACACACACACACACACACACACACACACACACACACACACACACAGGAATTAATACAGCAAATACAGGGAGCTGTGTGTATTTTATTTTCCTTGAAGTCCATTTCCTAATGCTGTATGCTGAAACTGCTCTCTACAAAACATAAAGACTAATTAAAGAAACGTACATTAGTGTGTGAGTCATAAATAAAATCAAAGTACAGACTAAACTCACCTTGAGGAGCGGTGAAGGCTTTGTGTGGAGACTTTGGTTCATACTCTTTACCATTCAGAAGATCCAACACCTGCAAACACACACACACACACACACACACACAGACACACACACAGACGCACACACACACACACACACACACACACACACACACACACACACACACACACACACACACACACACACACACACACACACACACACACACACACACACACACACACAC
>NW_022991826.1:0-2500 GCF_902827175.1 Gymnodraco acuticeps
TCATCTATCTATCTACCCACCCACATCTGACACCTTAAGCTGATTAATCCATTCATAATGGAACTAATTATTGACTGACAACAACTTTTTAATATAATGGAAAAAAAAATAAAAATGTAGGAATATTTTTGACCAGCTATCTACCAAGATTGCAACAATATACTGTTAGGTTGATCATTGGTGCTTCCAGATAATATTTACACAATGAAATCTTTAATTCATATCATCAGTCGTGTGAATATTAATCATACAACAACTGGAACAGTCTTTAAAGTTTAGAACAAATTAAATAAAGTAACTTTAATACAGCCTTTAAGGAGCAAATGTATTACCATAAACAAAATCCAAGATGATCTAGTCTCATTTCATGATACATATGTCATATCATATCTGTATTCACAGTGTGTGCTGGCAGGATGTAAAGTTTAGACTTTACAGTAAAAACTGTGTAAAACCTGAGAGTTGACTGAAAACATACATTTCCTTTACTGAAGATTACATCCACTCACTTCCAGTAAGTAGGCCTACTCACTTTGTATGTTATTATTGAGAGGTGTGTATGCACGTGTGTTTCTATATGTATGCACCTGTGGATATGAAAAGGACCATCCAGTATGTACAGGAAAGTTGTTAGTTTTACTTATATGATATTCAAATAATACAGTTGTTTAGGTGTCTATCTGTTGTTGTATTGTTATGCTATGAGGACCTTAGTACCTACATCTTTGACTTAAGCAAACATATTTATACCACGGGGGTCAAACTCAAACACACAGTGGGCCAACATTTAAAAATGGTTACTAGTGGAGGGCCGGACTGGTTCAATGTTTATTGCAGAACTTATTGAAATGAACTTATTGCACATATTAAACCTGGAACTAACAAAGCTTCAATGATTGCCTATAAAAACAACATTAAACATGAAATAATCAGCTGCATTCATTTCTTATGGCTCTATCTGCAGCTTCTCCAGAGTCATTTCTCATGAGTACATTTTCCCACAGGCCAACAACAGCTTCAACAAAACTATTCCCCTCAAAGAGAAAACCAAACATGCCCTGTTGTCCTGAGAGAGAGTGCAGAAGGAAGTATCCATTAAACTCAGTGTGCTGCTCTGTGATGCTAGCTCAGATACTTGGCATCTCATCTTGGGTGCAAGGTCATCAATGTGTGGGCTCAGGCTCTGAGAGGAGGAGACCCTCAGGATGGAGTGAAGGTGTGCGTGCAATATACCGGAGGGCCAGATCTAATAGCAATTAGAAATGATCCTGCGGGCCGAAATTAAATCCACCAAGGGCCTGATTTGGCCCCCGGGCCTCGAGTTTGACACATGTGGTCTCTAGACAATTCTTGTAAAGTTGCATTCAATATTTTATTTAAGTAAAAGTTCAAAAGTATTAGCATCCAAATATACTTAAAGTACTAAAACAAAAAATACTTATTGTCTAGAATGGTAGTTTTCTGAATATCTTTTATTATTTCACTTGATTCAGGCTTTATATATGTTTTTATTAATATAAGATAAGATAAGATGGACCTTTATTAATCCCCGAGGAGACATTCATTAGTTTAACAGCAACAGGGTAAGGATGAAAAACAGATTCACACAGATTAATACAATTAAAGACAACAATTACAAAGGATAAAATAAGAAATACAAATTAACATAAATACATTTTGGGTCATATATACATATTAGATATATTTATATGTGTGTGTGAAAACAGTGTGTATTGTATGAACCTGCATAGTAACTGTTGTTAAGGTACTGTGAAAGGGCAAATAATGGCCCTCGCACTTTAGTGGAGAAGCAGTGTAATGTTGCATATAATACAAAAACTCTCCTAATTATTACTTGAGTGAATGTTCTTTCCTCTACTGCTGTTCATGCAGGGACAGTTTTCCCAGGGTTCAGGCTGACAGGCTCTGGTCAGTCTGGTCTGTGGTCAGAGGGGGGGGGGGCAGGAACCAGATCTGACCCAAAGAGGCGCCTTCAGTCAGTCCGTAAACACACTGGACAACAACATGTGGGTGGGGGGGGGGGGACCACAGCGCTGCTCACAGCCAGCCAGACAGGGAACTCACCAACGTGCCGTGAAACCCTCACGTCTTCGTCATCGTCTTCATTCTCTAACCTCCGCTGTTACTCTCCGACCACTTTTACATCCTTCTGGACGAACTGTAAAATCACACGCCGGTCACACTGAGGACAGATTTTATTTTAAGCTCTTTAAGAGTGGACTCATAGGACATGTTACAGTGGAAAATAATGACATGCTCACACACACACACACACACACACACACGCACGCACGCACGCGGAGCTGTAAAATAAAAAGTACTGCTGAACATGTATTTCATTTTTAATGGAGATGCTGCTTTATAGACGCTGGTCATATGAGAGCCATCAATAGGACGAGGCGAGAGTTCACAGCGGATGTACACACATACACACACACACACACACACACACACACACACACACACACACACACACACA
>NW_022991826.1:7500-17500 GCF_902827175.1 Gymnodraco acuticeps
AGGAGGCTAATGTTGGGCTATAAAGGAACTACAGCACGGTCACATGACTTCACGTCACCAACGCTAAGCTAAAGGCGGCTAATGTTGGGCTATAAAGGAACTACAGCACGGTCACATGACTTCACGTCACCAACGCTAAGCTAAAGGTGGCTAATGTTGGGCTATAATGGAACTACAGCACGGTCACATGACTTCACGTCACCACCGCTAAGCTAAAGGAGGCTAATGTTGGGCTATAAAGGAACTACAGCACGGTCACATGACTTCACGTCACCAACGCTAAGCTAAAGGCGGCTAATGTTGGGCTATAAAGGAACTATAGCACGGTCACATGACTTCACATCACCACCGCTAAGCTAAAGGTGGCTAATGTTGGGCTATAAAGGAACTACAGCACGGTCACATGACTTCACGTCACCACCGCTAAGCTAAAGGCGGCTAATGTTGGGCTATAAAGGAACTACAGCACGGTCACAAGACTTCACGTCACCACCGCAAAGCTAAAGGTGGCTAATGTTGGGCTATAAAGGAACTACAGCACGGTCACATGACTTCATGTCACCACCGCTAAGCTAAAGGCGGCTAATGTTGGGCTATAAAGGAACTACAGCACAGTCACATGACTTCACGTCACCAACGCTAAGCTAAAGGAGGCTAATGTTGGGCTACAAAGGAACTACAGCACGGTCACATGACTTCACGTCACCACCGCTAAGCTAAAGGAGGCTAATGTTGGGCTATAAAGGAACTACAGCACGGTCACATGACTTCACGTCACCAACGCTAAGCTAAAGGCGGCTAATGTGGGCTATAAAGGAACTACAGCACGGTCACATGACTTCACGTCACCAACGCTAAGCTAAAGGCGGCTAATGTTGGGCTATAAAGGAACTACAGCACGGTCACATGACTTCACGTCACCAACGCTAAGCTAAAGGTGGCTAATGTTGGGCTATAAAGGAACTACAGCACGGTCACAAGACTTCACGTCACCACCGCTAAGCTAAAGGAGGCTAATGTTGGGCTATAAAGGAACTACAGCACGGTCACATGACTTCACGTCACCAACGCTAAGCTAAAGGAGGCTAATGTTGGGCTATAAAGGAACTACAGCACGGTCACATGACTTCACGTCACCAACGCTAAGCTAAAGGCGGCTAATGTTGGGCTATAAAGGAACTACAGCACGGTCACATGACTTCACGTCACCAACGCTAAGCTAAAGGTGGCTAATGTTGGGCTATAATGGAACTACAGCACGGTCACATGACTTCACGTCACCACCGCTAAGCTAAAGGAGGCTAATGTTGGGCTATAAAGGAACTACAGCACGGTCACATGACTTCACGTCACCAACGCTAAGCTAAAGGCGGCTAATGTTGGGCTATAAAGGAACTACAGCACAGTCACATGACTTCACGTCACCACCGCTAAGCTAAAGGTGGCTAATGTTGGGCTATAAAGGAACTACAGAACGGTCACATGACTTCACGCCACCATTGCTAATACGGCTAATACATATACAAGATGGATGGTGGACGTAAACAACAATGCGATGTCTGATCTCTGTAAAAACAAAGCTGTCTCTGCCGTCTGACATGCTTTCCATATTTTTGGAGTAACTTTAGCAAGTTTGACGAACATAAATATTGTTTTCTGGCATCACTTTGACATTTTACGGGGAAAATCTGCATTTTAGTATGAGGGCACACTCCCTTTTACGCGATATAGACAAAACCCTGATTTTGCTCCTAACCAGTCCTTATTTAAAGGTTTCTTCCACATTTTTAGTCAAGTTGCTCTATTAAAAACACTATTTTGTCTCAGTTGTTCCTCTTTAGCACGGTTCCACTGTTTTATAACGCCATAAAGCATTTTGTGACCTGTGTTTACAAAAAATATTAAACTAGCCTTCATAAATCAGCATAACAAAATCTGACATCTGGAAACGTATCTCTGTTTGTTGTAAACATTTCTCCACTACTAGCTGCTGCACTGCATCACCTCGCTGTGCTTTAATACGTCTCCACAGCCGCTGCGACACACCACTCTAATAAAACATGGCAGATCAATTTATGACTGAATATGAAATGCCCCATGCACATGACCTTATGGCTGCCTATTTAACCTAATATAACTAATATGAGCTCCATATATCACTTATTACTGATATGGAATCAATACTGGATTCAATTAGCTAATGAGCTACTTCCTGGATCCATTCGGATTACTGAGCTTCAACGGGGGTTGTTGTCCGAATGTTTACTTTTACTTGCTATTTCTTCACTCAAAGTATATATAGACATTTGTATTGATTGGGATAAACCCCTTGAGATGCACCATCTCGTTTTCAAGGGGGTCCCGTATGATGTTTGCCACAGTTTTTCCTTTAAAACTATATATTTTTCACAAAATTCTAATCTTTGGTTTGCAGCTTGTAGCAGTTGAGTTATGTAAAGGATATCTACCCCACAAAAAATCTTAAATATAGGTAAACCTCATTTGTTAATCATGTATTGAATCTCTAACATCCTCCTTTATAATCATAGAACTTATAGGGTACGCTAGTTTCTTATTTAACACAACCATTTGAGAAAGATATAGTCATCTCAAATCAAAATACCAGCTCTTATCAACTTATACCTTACGTGAAATCTGCTTTTTATTTCTAAATATCTCAATATAAGAAATACTATCTATACCTCACAGCTCAATGCAAAGACTTGACATTATGCACAGCGTTGCGGTGAAGTGAAGGTGTGTAATTAGCGACATATAGTAATCAATTTGCCCTAAAAGTGCTTCTTATGGTGTCTTTTGACCATACCTTGCACAGACAACAGCATTAGAAGCATTTTGTGAAAGGTTTTCATTTGATCCTTTCCAAAAGTCTGGATACCATCAGGCTCAGTAAACAGAGGGGGCTCTGAATAAATTAGTCCCTGCATCAATTTGAACCTTTCTTTCCAAACACCCTCCTCCTCCTCCTCCTCCTCCTCCTCCTCCTCCTCCTCCTCCTCCTCCTCCTCCTCCTCCTCCTCCTCCTCCTCCTCCTCCTCCTCATGCTTAATTCTATCTCTCCGTTCAACTTTGCTTTTTCATCTTCTCTTCTTCCTCTTGTCTCTTAAGTAGTTGAATTATTACATATGATGTGGAAGCAGCGGGGCTCTCTGCGTGACTCTAACTGAGTGCAGATTGTTGGAAATTCCTGTAAATTTAGTCCAGAAGAAGCTAAGTGTGATGAGCTGACCTTCATTTTAAGAGGCGCTCCCACTCAGGGGTCCTCGCTGCTCCATGGTGTCCATGCTGATTGCCTGCTTGGCCTAATTGCAGTAATGTTTGTACCTGCAGTGCAAATGGGCTGAATATTTGAGACACACAAAGGCTGAAATCCCTGCCTGAAACGCATCCATTTGACATTTTGTTTACTTCCAGAACACAGTGACATCACTATGGCTACTTCTCCAACACATTGTACGTGATTAAGGCACGGGACATCTCTAAGCGGTTGACCAATCACAACAGAGCCGGCCAGCTAACCAATCAGAGCAGACTGGGCTCTGGTTTCAGACAGAGGTTGAAAAGAGGTGCTGCAGCACAGGCAGTATGAGAAAGCATGGAGACATGTCCCAGTAGAGACACTACATACTGATATACACCTGAACATCAGCAGGAGAGGACTCTTTAAAGTAGAGACACTACATACTGATATACACCTGAAGATCAGCAGGAGAGGACTCTTTAAAGTAGAGACACTAGATACTGATATACACCTGAACATCAGAAGGAGAGGACTCTTTAAAGTAGAGACACTACATACTGATATACACCTGAACATCAGCAGGAGAGGACTCTTTAAAGTAGAGACACTACATACTGATATACACCTGAACATCAGCAGGAGAGGACTCTTTAAAGTAGAGACACTACATACTGATATACACCTGAACATCAGCAGGAGAGGACTCTTTAAAGTAGAGACACTACATACTGATATACACCTGAACATCAGCAGGAGAGGACTCTTTAAAGTAGAGACACTACATACTGATATACATCTGAACATCAGCAGGAGAGGACTCTTTAAAGTAGAGACACTACATACTGATATACATCTGAACATCAGCAGGAGAGGACTCTTTAAAGTAGAGACACTACATACTGATATACACCTGAACATCAGCAGGAGAGGACTCTTTAAAGTAGAGACACTACATACTGATATACACCTGAACATCAGCAGGAGAGGACTCTTTAAAGTAGAGACACTACATACTGATATACACCTGAACATCAGCAGGAGAGGACTCTTTAAAGTAGAGACACTACATACTGATATACACCTGAACATCAGCAGGAGAGGACTCTTTAAAGTAGAGACACTACATACTGATATACACCTGAACATCAGCAGGAGAGGACTCTTTAAAGTAGAGACACTACATACTGATATACACCTGAACATCAGCAGGAGAGGACTCTTTAAAGTAGAGACACTACATACTGATATACACCTGAACATCAGCAGGAGAGGACTCTTTAAAGTAGAGACACTACATACTGATATACACCTGAACATCAGCAGGAGAGGACTCTTTAAAGTACAGACACTACATAGTGATATACACCTGCACATCAGCAGGAGAGGACTCTTTAAAGTAGAGACACTACATACTGATATACACCTGAACATCAGCAGGAGAGGACTCTTTAAAGTAGAGACACGACATACTGATATACACCTGAACATCAGCAGGAGAGGACTCTTTAAAGTAGAGACACTACATACTGATATACACCTGAACATCAGCAGGAGAGGACTCTTTAAAGTAGAGACACTACATACTGATATACACCTGAACATCAGCAGGAGAGGACTCTTTAAAGTAGAGACACTACATACTGATATACACCTGAACATCAGCAGGAGAGGGACTCTTTAAAGTAGAGACTCTACATACTGATATACACCTGAACATCAGCAGGAGAGGACTCTTTAAAGTAGAGACACTACATACTGATATACACCTGAACATCAGCAGGAGAGGACTCTTTAAAGTAGAGACACTACATACTGATATACACCTGAACATCAGCAGGAGAGGACTCTTTAAAGTAGAGACACTACATACTGATATACACCTGAGCATCAGCAGGAGAGGACTCTTTAAAGTAGAGACTCTACATACTGATATACACCTGAACATCAGAATAATAGGGCCGCTTTAAGTACATTTTTGCTGTTTTTACTAGTTAAACATTATCAGAGGTGGAGGAAGTATTTAATAAAACCACAACTTAAAAATACCTATAAGTAAAACCCCTGCATACAAATATATCTATTTAAAAATTATGTAAGTAAAATAGAGGGATTGTACTTTTTCAAGTAGGTAAAAGCACTTGATACAGAAAATGTCCCCAGTGTCTCTTATACTATTATGTATTACAATTGTATTACTTATGCGTTCATGTTTAAGCATCATTGTTTAATGTGAAGCTTAATTTGACAATATTTTCCTGTTGGATGTGTGAGCTGATAATTCACACCATTAATCCATTGATTGACTGATTGTTTGGTTTGTTAAAATTCATCTAATTGTGAGAAATGCTGTCACACAAGCGCATACACACCCACACAGGTATTAAGAGGCTTAATGACACTGATAACAGAAACTCCACACATCATTTATCCTCCTCTATTCTTCTGTACATCAAAAACGGCTAAAAAGACAGAATAAGAACAATGACAATTCAAGATATCGGGCGTTGTGAATATTCTACCGAAGCTGAAGCCATCTCTGATTCCCACTGACTCTCTTTCACCTTGTTTATATATCAACTAAAGTCACTACATTATTTGGTCCTCATGAAATCCTCGGTGTGTCTTTGTTCTTCGTTTATAGAGAAAGTATCCGCTGGTCTCCACCCAACTATTATCTCCAGACATGGAGCCAGCGGAGGAGTAACCTGAAACAGAAACATGACGGAGGGAGGTCTGTTCATTTATTCATGTATTACTGTACAGCTCTGTTGATTTGTTACTCAGGCCTCAGCGCGTGTGTTATGTGTCTGTGTTTCTTATTTATCCATATGCGAGGGTCTGACGATGTATGTGACAATTTAAGTGGCTGTGTCCGTGTGTGTGCAAGTGTCCGTGTGTGTGCAAGTGTCCGTGTGTGTGTGTGTGTGTGTGTGTGTGTGTGTGTGTGTGTGTGTGTGTGTGTGTGTGTGTGTGTGTGTGTGTGTGTGTGTGTGTGTGTGTGTGTGTGTGTGTGTGTGTGTGTCAGGTCCAGGCCGACGTGGTGCTGATGCTTGTTGTTGTTTGTGTGTCCTGTCGCCTCCTCTCCGGTCTGATCGGCACCGTCAGACCCGCTGAACGCTGAGCCCAGAGTGCAAAAGCATGTCAATGAAAACACACAGCTGTTTACACACCAGGCCGCAAACACTCCACACGCACACCTCTCACACACACACACACACACACACACACACACACACACACACACACACACACACACACACACACACACACACACACTTCGCTCCTGATGAATAATACACACACAGCCAGACGGCCACTGCTGCATGCATCCACTGTGTGTGTGTGTGTGTGTGTGTGTGTGTGTGTGTGTGTGTGTGTGTGTGTGTGTGTGTGTGTGTGTGTGTGTGTGTGTGTGTGTGTGTGTGTGTGTGTGTGTGATGCTCTTTTGTACTTTTAAGTCTGGGTTATTGTAACTGTATTGAGAGGGAGAATGACTGAACAGTGTTGGTGAACCTTGATCAGTAGTCCATAATCTGTGGTGTCAAGACCCCTCATGGTCCCAGAAGAAATGAGATGTAACACTAGGGGCTGCACAATTTGAAAGATATTTTCAATTCAATTTCAAACCTTTATTTATCCAGATTGTCCCTTGAGAGCATAGATCTCTTTTTCAAGGGAGACCTGCAGCAATTAGGTTCCACATGAAACATAAAACAACATAAAATAATAGAGGATATCATACAACATATTTACCAGCTACATTTACATACTTATCAACATTTACAAATACCCATAGTTTCAAAGAGCATTTCATTTAGCCTAGCTTTAAAAACATTCAGAGGAATGAGATTGCTCAGTTTCAATTGTAGCTGTAGATTGTTCCAAGCAAGTGGAGCTGCGCACATAAAAGCTGTCTGACCTAAGACAGTCCTTGCTCTTGGCACATCTAACAATACTACATCATGTGATCTCAGACAATAGCTGCTTGCAACTCTCTGTGTTATCAGAGAGCAGATGTAATACGGGAGTTTACCCAACATGGCTTTATAAATAAACGTGTACCAGTGACTGAGCCTCTTTACAGTAAGTGATGGCAGACCTGCCTCGGCATACAGGGTACAGTGATGAGTAAGTGCTTTACAGTTAGTGACACATTTCAGTGCGCTGTGATAGGCGGCATCTAACTTGTCCAGGCAATGGGCAGGTGCATTCATATAGATCAAATCACCATAGTCCAGCACAGGTCAAAAGGTCACAGAGCCTTTTCCTGGCTTCAAAAGAGAAACAGGACTTGTTTCTGAAAAAGAAACCTAGCCTAACCCTCAGCTTTTGAAGCAGGTTATTGACATGAAGTTTAAAAGTGAGACAATCATCAAGCCAGATACCAAGGTATTTGTAACAGGTAACCACTTTGAGTACTTGCATAGTAACAATATCCAAAACAGGCTCTGGTGTCTTTTACCTTAGTTTTATCAACATTTAAAAGAAGCTTTAGTTCAGAGAGCTGAGTCTGAATAATGTTAAAAACAGCCTGTAATTTAACACCAGCCTCCTGAATGGAGGGACCTGCACAGTACATCACGGTATCATCCGCATACAAATGTAAAGTAGCTTCATCCACATTTTCACCTAAACTGTTGATATGGAGAATAAAAGTGGTCCTAAAACAGAACCTTGGGGAACACCATTAGTGATGTTTAACCACTCAGAAGACAGCCCATCAAAGTGAACACATTGGGACCTTTCAGAGAGGTAGTTCATAAACCAACCCACTGCATGGCTGGATATGCCGATACTGACTAGCCTCTGCTTTAAGATGCGATGATCGACGGTGTCAAACGCTTTGGAAAGGTCAACAAATAGAGCTGCACAACTCTGCTTATTATCTAAAATACTCGCCACATCATTCACCACTTTCATTGTGGCAGTGATGGTGCTGTGTTGCTTTCTGAAGCCTGACTGATGTTTAGACAGGATATCATTTTTTCATAAAAACTCCTTTACCTGTTCACTCACTAAGCGTTCGAGCACCTTAGCCAGAACTGACAACTTAGAGATTGGCTTATAGTTATTTAAAATAGCTATAGGCCATAATATGTTATTATTTTTGACTGATATTGCAATTGCAGTTTGATTCCCGATGTTAGAGGGAATGATGGGGGTAATATATGGAGAGTTTGGACATTTCAGGCCTCTAAAAGTCACTCAGGTTAATCCCAACTCTCTCTGGCTCTTTGTTTTTAAGGAAAGTCCTACATGATGCTGAATAAACACATACTTATGTTTGCCAAGAGTTAGAGGAACATATTGTGTACACACAAAAAACAACTAATGATTATTTCCATTATTGATTACTCAAATCTTCATCTATAAAATGTCAGAAAATAGTGAAACATGTCCTTCTGAGTATATAAAACAGAGCAAAGCAGGGTATCTGCTGAACAAAGCCTTTTCTGCAAATGTTTGCATGATTCAATGATAAAGTTCAAAATACAATTTGATTTATACTTTATGATCTTCTCATCCAACTCACCCAGAAAGACACTTTCCCAAAATGTGGTTCCTCTTAGGAGTCATGAAGCAAAAGCTGCTCTAAATTTCTAGTCAAATATTGTTCAAGGACAAAGCATTGAGCCACGTCTTTTAGAGGCTTATTGTTTCTACTTCAACTTTATTATTTGATCTAAAATATTTAAAGCATCAGATAAAAAATGGTTGTATCTATCACTTTGGCTCTCGGTGTGTAATGTGAGCAGCGGAGCGAGCGGAGCATCTGGACGCAGCGCTGCAGCACGAAGGAGTTGAAACGCAGCGGGGGGAAAGAAAAAATGCTGCGATCTCCTTTATTGTTGAGTTTAATTAAATTTTCAGCTCTAATTACAATTAAGCCACTTAGTATGTATAATAATGTTTGCATCACAGAGCAGCACAGATGCAGTCCATCAACGCAATTAAATATTAAAATGGCTGTGGCTGTATTAATAGCAATGTGGTGTGCCAGCCACTTTGTGTGTGTGTGTGTGTGTGTGTGTGTGTGTGTGTGTGTGTGTGTGTGTGTGTGTGTGTGTGTGTGTGTGTGTGTGTGTGTGTGTGTGTGAGTGTGTGTGTGTGTGTGTGTGTGTGTGTGTGTGTGTGTGTGTGTGTGTGAGTGTGTGTGTGTGTGTGTGTGTGTGTGTGTGTGTGTGTGTGTGTGTGTGTGTGTGTGTGTGTGTGTGTGTGTGTGTGTGTGTGTGTGTGTGTGTGTGTGTGTCCTGGTACTGGTGCTGTCGCCTGGAGACCTGCAGCTCCGTCCTTAGTGCCACCATTGGGCCCTCTGCGTGGATGACCTATATTCACGCAGAGGGCCAGGAAAGCATCACTAGGTACAAACACAGTGTGGTGGAGAGGGAAAAAATCCCCACGAGTGTCTGAATATTCTTCAGCGTACTGTTCCAAAACACTAATGCAAAATTAGTGTTTTGGTACAAAATTATTCATGACTGCACATAATGAGTGCGTTTTTAAGTCAACGTGATGATTTGCTTGATTCACCTCTGCTCTCGCCCCCTCCCTCCCTGACCGGCTTGTTATTTTATAAAAACATTTTGGCTCTTCTTCTCTCAACATGTTGCCACACACACACACACACACACACACACACACACACACACACACACACACACACACACACACACACACACACACACACACACACACACACACACACACACACACACACACACACTTGGGTTTTGATGC